>NC_029791.2:68458352-68460100 GCF_000816755.2 Arachis ipaensis | reverse complement strand
TCTGAGTCTTAAGTTGGTGTGTGAACACCAAACTTAGTCTCCCACTTACTTCTCTGTTCTTTGAATCCTTGAGTTCTTCTTTGGAATGAAGTTGCTGCTAAGGGTTTTAAGCATTTCTGTGACTGCTTAGAATTGTTGTTTCATTCACATAATTCAAAGGTTGTTGTGTTCAGTTGATCTTTATGGTGGAACACCAAACTTAGAGTCACACATTCTCCTTTGAATTATTGATCTACGAATCCATTGTTTGGTGTGAAAACACCAAACTTATTTCTTTGCAATGCACAGAACTACTTCACCCTTTTTATTGAAACACATAAAAGAAACAGCAAAAGGTATTACCTCAGGTTGGGTTGCCTCCCAACAAGCGCTTCTTTAACGTCATTAGCTTGACGGTCACCTTCCTCAGTTGAGGTGATATTTAACCTTGTCCTTCTCCTCCACATCTCCCAAGTAATGTTTGAGTCTTTGACCATTCACAATGAAGGTTCGTTGTGACTTTTCTTCCATGATTTCTACTTGTCCATATTTGGAGACCTTGGTGACAAGGAATGGTCCAGACCACCTTGATTTTAGCTTCCCTGGAAATAGCTTCAGCTTAGAATTGTAGAGCAATACTTTTTGTCCTTCTTTAAATTTCCTTGGGGCTATGTTGCTGTCATGCTTCTTCTTTGCTCTTTCTTTGTAAATTTTGGCATTCTCATAAGCTTCAGCTCTGAACTCTTCCAACTCTTGAATTTGCAACATCCTTCTTTCTCCAGCAGCTTTGCTGTCCAAGTTCAAAAGTTTCAAGGCCCAGTATGCCTTGTGCTCCAACTCCAGTGGCAAATGGCAAGCCTTTCCATATACTAGTTGGTAAGGAGACATTCCAATTGGTGTCTTGAAAGCTGTCCTATATGCCCAAAGAGCATCATCTAGCTTAATCGACCAGTCCTTCCTTGAAGTTCCCACAGTCTTTTCCAGGATCCTTTTGAGTTCTCTGTTAGATATTTCGGCTTGCCCACTTGTCTGTGGATGGTATGGTGTGGCTACCCTGTGTTTGACTCCATATTTTAGAAGCAATGCCTCTAATGGTTTGTTGCAGAAATGGCTTCCTCCATCACTGATGATTGCTCTTGGAACCCCAAAACAGCAAAAAATGTGTTTTCTGAGGAAGTTCATAACTACCTTATTATCATTGGTTGGAGTTGCTATTGCTTCAACCCATTTGGAGACATAATCTACTGCCACAAGAATGTAATTATTTGAGTATGAGGAGGGAAAGGGTCCCATGAAATCTATCCCCCATACATCAAACAATTCAAGTTCCAGAATGAATTGTTGTGGCATTTCATTTCTTCTTGGCAGGTTCCCAGCTTTCTGGCATTCAGGGCAGTGCTTCACTAATTCTTTTGCATCTTTGAAGATAGTAGGCCAATAAAAACCACACTGCAACACCTTAGCTGCTGTTCTTTCTCCTGCAAAATGTCCTCCATAAGTGGAGCCATGGCAGTCCCATAAAACTTCCCTTCCTTCTTCCTCGGATATGCATCTTCTGAGTATGCCATCCGAACATTTTTTGAACAAGTATGGTTCGTCCCAAATGAAGTATTTGGCATCATTTACCAATTTCTTCCTTTGATGCTTGTTAAATTCCAACGGCAAACTCCCAGTGGCCTTGAAGTTCACTATGTCTGCAAACCAGGGTGCTTTGTGAATTACCATGAGTTGTTCATCAGGAAAGCACTCATTTATATGTGTGCTTTGTG
>NC_029791.2:68417805-68453790 GCF_000816755.2 Arachis ipaensis | reverse complement strand
ACTTAAACCGCACTATTTTTGGCCCAGAAACCTTTTCCAAGAGTGGCGTTTAAGTTGCAGTTTAAGCTTAAACTGCAGCTTAAACGCCAGACACTTCCAGTGAGGCCTTTTGTAGAAGCACGTTTAAGCTTCAGTTTAAGGTTAAACTGAAGCTTTAACGTGGAAATGGAAGAAGGCAGCCCTGGAGAGTCATGTAGTCGAACACGTTTAAGCTTTAGTTTAAGGTTAAACTGAAGCTTAAACGTGGAGATAGGAAGGGTAGCCCTGGAGGTCGAACACGTTTAAGCTCCAGTTTAAGGTTAAACTGGAGCTTAAACGTGGAAGAGGAGGAAGCCATCCTGGAGGTCGAACACGTTTAAGCTCCAGTTTAAGGTTAAACTGGAGCTTAAACGTGGAAGCTGAGAAAGGTAGCCCTGGAGGTGTCGAACACGTTTAAGCTCCAGTTTAAGGTTAAACTGGAGCTTAAACGTGGAAGCTGAGAAAGGTAGCCCTGGAGGTGTCGAACACGTTTAAGCTCCAGTTTAAGGTTAAACTGGAGCTTAAACGTGGAAGCTGAGAAAGGTAGCCCTGGAGGTGTCGAACACGTTTAAGCTCCAGTTTAAGGTCAAACTGGAGCTTAAACGTGGAATGGCTCCCTGGTGCACTTCCCACTTCTGGCGTTTAACCTCCAGTTTAAGGTTAAACTGGAGGTTAAACGTGGAACTGCCCCCCTTGGTATCCTTCTCACTTCTGGCGTTTAACCTCCAGTTTAAGGTTAAACTGGAGGTTAAACTTCAATTCCAGCATTTCTTAGCCTTCATGATTCTGGCGTTTAAGCTCCAGTTTAGGCTTAAACTGGAACTTAAACTACCAAGCCATATAATGCTGGAAAAATCATCCAAACAATTGCATCAAAGTCTTGCAAAATTTCATGAGAAATCTTCCATTCATAGTATTCAAGTAATATAACTAAAAACTCATGGAATTTGCATCAAAATCATATTGTTTGGATGGTTCATTGCTTTGTTATTCCTTTTAACCATCTTGGTTACTTTAAGCTCAAGAAAATGCATAAAACCACTAAAACTTAACAGAAAAATACTAGTGAAACTAGCCTAAGATGCCTTGGCATCAGCGAGCTCGGCACAGATGGCTTCGGCGGAACCTGAGAGGACCCTTCCCCATCCACCTTGGCCGAGACGTTTAAAGCCGCCGTAGCCTTCCTCACCTTCTTAAAGGCCTTCATAGAGTCGTTGTTTTTTGCCATCTCTGAAAAATAGAAATCAACCACAAGAGCATGTTACAGACTAGAAAAGGAAGAAAGCAAAGCAAAAATAAAGATACACAAGATATACCAAGCTCAGTTCGGATAAGGGAAGGATACCCCAAGAACTTCTTGGTATCAAGATGGGGAGGCTCCCCCCAAATATCCTCCAAGACATTTACAAAGACCTGCTCGACCTCGTCCAACATCTCCCAGGTGTACCGGGATACCACTACGTTCTTCTGCCACTCTAAAGGAAAGCGGGGTTCGTTATTCTCATCCAAAAAGAAAGGCCGAGCTCCTTCAACAGCCCAGACCTTAAAGAAGTAATTCTTAAAATCCCGAAAAGATTCATCATACATAGAAAAAACCTTGTGCCCCTGGGTAGACCTAAAAGAAATCCAAGAAGCCTTCTTCTTGGTAGTTTCAGGCTTGGTCAACATAAAAAGATACAAAAAGAGAGTTTGAGAAGGAGTAACAACAAATTCTCGACAAACCAACTGAAAAATCTTGATAAAACCCGAAGAATTTGGATGAAGCTGAGAGGGGGCAACATTACAGGACCGTAACAGGTCAGTTTCAAAAGAAGTAAAGGGAAGGGTGATGTTCATTTGGCTAAAAAAGAAATCATATGCATAGAAAAAGGGACGCTCCCCCTGAGTCAGGACAGGGAAGCAAACCCTATCGTCAGAATCAGGTGCTACCAACTCGTAATTGTTCTCCTGATCTCCACTGGTACAAATTTGGTGATGTTTTCTAAGCTCTATGCAAAATTCAAAATTGGCTAAAGAAACACACAGCAACACAAAGGAGTCCAACCAATCAGACATCCCCTCAGGAACCTTAGAAGATGCCTCAACAATAGTTTTGCGAGAAAACATGGCCAACTAGTCCTACAAACAAGAAAAGAAGATTGGATTACTAAAAAATATCTCGGACGAAACCAAAACAACTCGGCCAACATAACCCAGCGCAGTACAAGTAACAAAAGGAAACCCCAGGACTCACATCAAAAAGATCCAGGGGCATTCTTTGGAGGCAGTTAACAGGACAAGGATTCAGGAAAACCTACAAGCTCACATCTCGATACATCATAACAGGAAAACAATAAACCATTTTTTGTTCTGCAACTAAAGCGACACTTTGAAAAGAAGACTACAAGCCACAAATCAAATAAAACCATCAAAATAAACTACCTCCCAGACTCACCATCCCAGTTTGATTAACAAACAAAGCTACCAAGCAACAAAATGTATCAAGAAGAAATCATCAAAGACGCAATCCTTTTTCAGAGAAATAAAATCCCCCCAAACAAACAAAGAAAATCAAAATAAGCATCGTTATCTTCTACAAAGTTCAGTAGCAAGGAAAGCTATCAACAGGGCAAAATCAAGGGGCAATCTTTTCAGAAGCAAACAAGTGCAGTTCACAAAACTGAAGCATTAAAGAACAACTAGAAGCAACAACAAAACATACAAAGCCCTAAAAAGCCTCAACAGAAATACCAGGAGTATGCATAAAGACGAAAAGGAAGCCAGAAAAAATATACCACAGTAACGAACAAAAAGGTTCAAGCTTTCCAACATACATTCAGTCAGAATCAAAGCTTTACCAGAAAAAATGATGAGAACAATAAAAAGAAGAACCAACCTGAACAAAGGAAGAAGCTTCGAAGAAGATGGAATCCGGAGTCGCCCTTTCACAGTAAAGAAAACACTAATCGCCAAGAATATGTCGCAGGGAAGAAATGCGAAAACTGCAAACTTCAGAAAACAGAAAGAGAGAAAGAAAAGGGAAGTTACGGAGAAGAGAAACCATTTTTTCTGAGTGTGAAAGTCAAAATAGAGATGCCAAGGGAAACGGGGCAATTAAAAACCAATTAATGAGGGTATTAAACCCTCACGTATTCCCAAGGCTATCCGACCCGGGATGTTTACCGACAAGGTGGCCGACCTCTTCAGGTTAGACTATCCGACCTCTTCTCAAAAAGCTCAGCCAAATTGTCAGGAAAGCCCAGTAAAGGGCCCAAATAGAGGAACACAACCCAAATCCAAAGGCAGCCCAAGCCTATAGAGATAAGGGCAGTTCCCTTGAAGATAAGATGACCCCACTCAAAGATAAAGATAAGATAAGATAACTAACTTATCTTATCTAAAAAGGTCAATCCACACCATTATAAATACACTGGAGCACCCAAGTATAACTCATACTCTAATTCTACTAAAAACATGGTTAATACCCTTGCTAACTTAAGCATCGGAGTCCCTTGTAGGTACCCCCACCCTCCGGTGATGAAGGATCAGTAGTGCAGCCAAGCTCAACAAGTCGGATACGATAGCTCCGGCCTCCACTCAAAGCTGGACACGTCATCTCCGATCAACACAGAAGATCTCGTCCGAGATCGACCTACAGTTTCAGGTAACCCTCAGAACAGGCACCCTTTGGAGGCAGTAACAAGGCAAGAATCCAAAAAGAAAGAAATCGACAGTCTATCCCCTAACATCTCTCAACAAGAAAATACAATCCTTCTCTGGCAATGACACTCCACGCAAAACAGCAAGAAAGTCATCATCACCAACAAAAAACACCAAGGTTACAACCTTTCCTAGTAACAGTTTATCATCAAAGCTACAAAAAGTTTTCAAAGTTATAACCTCAATCTACCAATAAATCTGCAAAAACTAAGACTTTGATCAGGAGGATTGTTCCGAGGGTTAACTGAAACTGAAGGTCGATCTCGGATGAGATCTGCGATGGTAGTTGGAGCTATCGTGTCCAACTTGTTGGATCTGGTGGAGCTATAGATGCTGCTGATCCTTGGTCACTGGAGGGTGGTGGTACCTGCAAGAGACTCCGATGCTTAAGTTAGCATGGGCTTTAAGCAGGTTTTTAGTAGAATTAGAGTATGAGTTATACCTGGGTGCTCCGGTGTATTTATAGTAGTGTAGAGTGACCTTTCTGGAGATAAGATAGTTATCTTATCTTATCTTAACTTTAAGTGAAGTCATCTTATCTTCTAGGGATCTGCCTTATCTTTCTAGGCTTTGCCGCCTTTGAATTTGGGCTGTGCTCGTTTATTTGGGCCTACTTTGGGCTCTCCTGGCGATTTGGCCGAATTCCTTGGGAGGAGGTCAGGTAATCCTGACCTGAAGAGGTCAGTCGACTTGTCTTCAATCAGCCCGGGTCATACAGCTCGACCCCAAGCATGAACAGTGCCCCTGCTTGAGCTCGGTCTTTCTTTCGAGGTCGTGTCTTTGCTAGACTTTGACCCCTTTTGGGGAAGTCGAGCTCGAGCATTTTTGTTCTGTCGATCCCGTTTTGTAGAGCTCCTCATGGGTTTTTGAATGCAGAGCATTTTGTCTCACTCCTTTTTAATTGCAAAGCGCATTTTGCGTTCCCTTGGAAACGTATGCAAGTTTAAATACTCTTTAACTCTTCGCCGTTTTCCTTTAATTTCCCTCTTTGTATCTTCATTTGAATTTCAAAGCCTTTTCCCTTAGTTTCTCTTCTCTTTGCTTACTGCAACTTTGCCCTTCTCCTTACCTTTCTGTTTCTGGGCCTTTGTGTCTTTTTCTTCCTCACCTGCAAAGGCGATTGTTGGCGTCGTTTTCGTCATTGTTTTATCATCTCCTCTCCATTGCAGGTTGGCTTTTCATCTTCTCTCTCTCTTTTACTTTTCACGTAGTTATTTTTATTGCTTGTTTTTGTTTGGGGATGAATAAAGTTTTGATCTTTGTTTGGATTTGGAAAGTTTGAATCTTGTCTGCGTCGTTGTGCCTGCGCGCTTTGATGGGTTTCTTTGATTTGTTGCTTGTTTCTGCCCCTTTTACTTGATTTCTTTATGCGTAGATCTTCTTCTGTTTGTATTTTGGAGTAATTGACTGTGAATTTGAAAAAAAGGTTGCATCTTTTTTGATGATTTCTGCATGCTTGGTGTTCCGAGGGTTACCTGAAACTATAGGTTGATCTCGGACGAGATCTTTTGTACCGGTCGGCGCTGTTGTGTCCGACTTGATGATGGTGGCCGGAGCCGCCGTGTCCGACTTGTTGGACTTGGTGGCAGTGCTGATCCTTCGTCACCGAAGGAGGGTGGTACCTGCAAGGGACTCCGATGCTTAAGTTAGCAAGGGTATTAAGCAGGGTTTTAGTAGAATCAGAGTATGAGTTATACCTGGGTGCTCCAGTGTATTTATAGTAGTGTGGAGTGACATTTCTGGAGATAAGATAAGTTATCTTATCTTATCTTTGAGTGAAGTCATCTTATCTTCAAGGGAAACTGCCTTTATCTTTCTAGGCTTTGGCTGCCTTTGGATTTAGGTCGAGTTCCTTTATTTGGGCCTCTATTGTTGATTTGGCCGATCTCTTTAAAAAGTGATCGGGGATTCCAGACTTGGACAGGTCGGTCGCTTTGTCATTGATCATCCGGGTCAGACATCACGACCCAGGGTGTGAACAGTGCCCCTGCTCGAGTACGGTCTTCCTTTTGAGGTTGAGCCCTTAGATTTAGAACTTTTCTCTGGTGAAGCCGAGCTCGAGCATTTGTCGACTTTCTTTTTTGTAAAGTTTTCCTTTGAATATAGAGCATTTTTTTTCTTTTAATTTTTTGAAACAAACGTTCCTTTATTCTTTTGAAACGCGAGTCTTTTTGCCTTGGGAACGTGCGAGGGTTTAATAACCCATTAATTCTTCTCTTTGCTATTTTCCCCTTTCTTCATTTTGAATTTAGTTTTCTTAAAGATTTGGCTTTCCGTTTCTTCTTCTCTTTTGCTCACTGTAACTCCACCCTTCTTTGTTTTTCTGTCTTTTGCCTGAGCCCTTTTTTCACACTTCTTTTCGTGGCGTCATTGGTGGTTACTGGAGCTTCCTTTGCTCGAAAGGTATTTCCGGATTTTTGCCTCTTCACCTTCAACTTTTTTCGGCACTTCCTCCTCATTCAAGTTGGTTCTTCTTTCTTTTACTTCTTTCATCGTTCTTCTTTTGTGCTTGCATTGTTCTATTCTTGGTAAAGTTTTGATCTTGCTTGAATTTGTGTTGGAAAGTTTGAACCTTTTGTATCGTCGTGCATCTTCTTGTTACTGCTCTGGGAGTATCTTGTGATTTTGAAATGGTCCTTCTGCATTTAGGGTTTCTGCATGCCATTTATTGCTTTCTAGTTTGTGTTCTTTGATATGAACTGCATGATGTTACTGAGGCTTACGAATTCTGTTTGCTTCCTCAAAAAGATTACTCCTTTGATGATTTTTGCCATGTTGGTATTTTTTTTGCTGATAAACTTTGTAGAAGATAACGATTTTCTGGTGGCTTGTTTTGATTTTCTTCTCATGTCGTCGCTTGTTTTGGAGGGGGATTATTTTTCTTTGCTGGGGGTTTTGTTGGGGTGTAACTTTGTAGACTCTTTCCTGAGTCCTTACTCTATTCCTGCCTCCAAAGGATGCCCCTGGACCTTGGTGTGTGTCTTGGGGTTTTCCTTTTACTGTTTGTATTGCTCTGAATCATGTTTGTCCGAGCTATTTTGATTTCGCCCGAGCTACTTTCGTTAGTAATCCATTTTCTTTTTCTTACTGTAGGACTAGTTGGCCATATCTTCTCGCAAAAATATTGTTGAGATGTCTTCTAAGGTTCCTGAGGGTATGTCCGACTGGCTGGACTCCCTTGTGTTGATGTGTGTCTCCGTGGTTAATGCTGAGTTCTGTGCGGAGCTTAGAAAACATCACCAAATTTGTAGAAATAGAGATCAGGAAAAGAACTATGAATTGGTAGTGCCTGATTCCGATGAAAGGGTTTGTTTTCCTGCTCTGACCCAGGGGGAACGTTCTTTATTTTATGCTTATAACTATTTTTTCAGCCAGCTGAACATTACTTTTCCTTTTACTTCCTTTAAAACTGATTTGTTGTGGTCGTGCAACGTAGCTCCATCCCAGCTTCATCCGAACTCCTGGGGTTTTATCAAGATTTTTCAGTTACTTTGCCAAGAGTTAGACATCAACCCTTCTCAGACTCTTTTTCTTTTTCTTTTTATTTTTCTAAGCCCGGGGTTTCTTCCAAAAAGAAAGCTTCTTGGATTTCTTTTCGATCTGCCCAAGGACATAAAGTGTTTGCTATGTATGACGAGTCATTTAGGGACTTTAAGGACTAATGAACTTGCCTTCCCCTTGTGTTGGCAAAAGAATGTTGTGGTGTCTCGATACTCGTGAAAAATGCTTGATGAGGTCGAGCAGGCTTTTGCGAATGTGTTGGAAGATATTTGGGGGGAACCTCCCCATCTTGATACCGAGAGATTTTTGGGGGACCCCTCCCTTTTCTGAACTACGTTGGGTATTGATCAACTTATTTTGCTCTGTTTTACTTTGCTTCCTTTCTTTCCAGTTTGTAACTTGCTTCTTTGGTTGATTTTGTTTTTTCAGAGATGGCTAAGAATAATGATTCCATGAGATCCTTTAAAAAGGTGAGGAAGGTTACAGCTGCCCAAAACATCTCGGCCAAGGCGGCTGGGGAAGGATCCTCTCATGCCCTGCCAAAGCGACCGGTACCGAGCTCTCCTGGACCGAGGAGGATGATTCCTACCCCTCGGGTTCACTTGATCGATCCTCCCCAGACTTCTGCTGCTACCTCTTCTCCTATTGCCGCTCCTCCTCCAAAAAGACAGATGACAGTTGAGCCCTTCAACCTGGATGCCCCCAACTTCAATGTTGTCGGGTTTGTTGATCAACAAATTGGTCCCTATGGTGTCATTCCTACTAACAATGTTTCTCTTCTTCGTCATCTGGATTTTATTACTCGGAGCAGTATTAAGATGGCGCATATGGGAGCAGCTTTATATCGAACTGCCCAAGATCTTCCTATCCATGCAACAAAGGCTTTTATGGAGGTGGCCAAGTCGGTGTTCGACCGGATCAAGGGTTTGAAGGAGGAGCTCAAGGTGAAAGTGGCCAAGTTGGAAAGAGAGTTGGAGGGTGAGAAGACTCGGGCTATTGCCTTGGCGGCTTCTGCTAAGTTGTCTGAGGATATGGTGTTGAAGCATAAGGAGAGCTATGTCACAACTTACAGGGAGATGATGGGTCTCAGGGAGAGTTTGGAGTCTATCCGAGCTGACTATGCCGAGCTTCAAGGTCATCTTGTGGGCAGTGTAAATGCTTCTTATGAGAATTTGAGGGATCAAGTTCGAGTTCTTGTGCCCGAGCTTGACCTTACTCTTTTCAGCTTGGACAACATTGTGAAAGATGGTAAGATTGTCCTTGATGACCCTGATGATGATGATGATGTCGACCCTCCTCCTACAGCTTCTGCCAAAGTCTCTGTTGCCCCGCCTTCTTCAACTCCGGCAGCTGAAGTCGGTCAACCTGAGTCTGATCCTGATGTCTAGATCCTGAACCGGGATGATGGGACGGTAGATGTGGTACCCCTTCAGACTCGTCCTCCTTCACCCCAGGATGCTGCTACTGGGAAGTCTTTGGGTCCTCTATAATTATTTCTGATGTTTTGTATGTACCCCGGCCTGTGGGCTTTGAACTCTTTTTATTTTGTAGTTTGTGGTTTTGACTTCTGGATACTTTTAGTTGCTTTTTCAGCAAATTTATTTTGAAAAATCAAAGGTAGTTTTACAAGCCTCTTGAGGTCGACTTCAGGTGGCCTCTTGGGTTTTATTTATTGTAGCAACTTTGTTCCTGTTTGTTGATTGCTTGCTTAATATTTTTCAGGCATCTTCAGGGTGTTGGAATCTTGTTTTTTGACCTCTTTTGATTGCCTTGGTATTTTTATACTTGTAGCTTGATTCTTTTGAGGTCATGGCTTTCTGGGTCCGACTTGAAGTCCCTTATAGCACATGCCTTCTGTTAGCTGACTTTTTCGTCTCGGTCTGCTCGAAGTTATTTCTAGTAATCCATTTGGGCCTTGTCAGGTCCTTTCTATATGGATTACTTTGTTTATAACTTTTTTAGCTTTATTGGGCCGACTTCATCAGGTCGGTCCCATCTGAAGTTATTTTTAGTAATCCATTTTGTTTGGATCTTTGTCAGATCTCTCTTATGGATTACTTTTATAACTTTGTGATTTTGTTGGGCCGACTTCGTCATGTCGGTCCCTTCTAAGTTATTTTTAGTAATCCATTTCATTTGGACCATTGTTTATGGATTACTGACGATTATATTATTGCCGGTAAAGAATTTTTAAAAAAATAATCGCGTTGTAAGTATAGTTTTTAAACCAACAGAGAATCCTTTCGTACAAAAGTTTGATTGTCACAAGTAACAAAACCCAATAAAATTTATAACCGAAGTATTCAAACCTCGGATCGTATTCTCAAGGAATTGCAGGGAAGTATGATTTATTATTGGTTATGGAAAATGTATGTTTTTGGGTTTTTGAAATAGGGAACAAGAATTTAAATGGCAAGAAAAATAAATTAATAATTATAAAGACTCTTGGCGAGGTATGAGAACTGGAAATCCCATCTTAGGTCTGATGAGAATTGTTTATTGCTCCCACTTAGTTAACCCTTACTAAATAAAGGAAAGTCAAGTGGACCAATCAATTTGATCCTCAAGTCCTAGTCAACTCCTGTGGAAAGACTAGCTTTAGAGCGATCCAAATCAATCAACGAGAATTCCAATTTTTCAATCAACTGCTGAGTCTGATATCTCAAGCGTTACCAATTACTTAACAAAAACCAAAAGGGGAAAAATATAAATTAAATTGAAAGCATCATAAATAGAATAAAACAATCATAAATCTGAAATACCTCAAATTATATTAAATAGAATATTCAAATCTAACATGGAATGATTCATAAGCCAATTTGGCAACATAAGTAATTAACAAGTATAAGCATTAGAGTAACTAAAAGTAGAAGAGAAACATAAATTAAAGGAATATTGAACCTGGAATGGAGTAATAACCATAAAGTAAAAGAAATCCTAATTCTAAAACCTAAGAGAGAGGATAGAACCTCTCTCTCTAAAAACTACATCTAAAACCTAAAATTCTCCCTTCTGAATGTTGTATGAATTGTCTTTTTTTAATGAATGAATGGATTCCCCCACTTTATAGCCTCTAATCTGTGTTTTCTAGGCTAAAAACTGGGACAAAAATAGCCCAAAAATTGCTCCCTTCTGGTACGTAGAGGTCGCTGCCAAGCCACGCAGGAGCGTCGTCCACACGTTCGCGTGGATTGCATTTTTTCCAGGTCACGCGTCCGCATGATCCATGCGTCCACGTCACCTATCTTCGAAGCAGCTATGACAAATTATATATCGTTGCGAAGCCCCAGATGTTAGCTTTCCAACGCAACTAGAACCACTTCAATTGGACCTCTGTAACTTAAGTTATGGTCGATTTAGTACCAAGAGGTCAGGCTGGACAGCTTTAGTAGTTCCTTCAGTTTCTTGTATTCCTTCCACTTTTTGCATACTTCCTTTCCATCCTCTAAGCCATTCCTGTCCTATAATCCCTGAAATCACTTAACATACATATCACGGCATCGAATGGTAATAAGTGATGCTTAATATTAGTAAATATAAGGCCAAAGAAGCATGTTTTCAATCATAGCACAAAATCAGGAAGGAAAACGTAAAACATGCGAATTGTATGAATAAGTTTGAGAATAATGGATAAAATCCACTAGATTAAGCACCGGATAAACCCTAAAAATGGGGTTTATCAACCTTCCCACACTTAAACATTAGCATGTCCTCATGCTAAGCTCAAAAGAAGCTATAAAAGTGAAGAGGAATGGTAGAATGTAGGAAATGCAACCTATCTATGTCGATGCAGCTAAATGCAAAATGCTTTACCTACTTGGTGAAAACTAAATAAATCTTTCAAGAATAAATATGAACTGGATCTCACTAATTCAAATCATAAAAATGAAGTACAAATAGACTTGCAAGAAGAAGATAGCTCATGAAAGCTGGGAACAAGGAATCGAGCATCGAACCCTCATTGGAAGTGTATGCACTCTAATCGCTCAGGTGTTTAAAGTTCGATTCTCTCAATTCTCTACTAATCTTACTTTCTAAGGCTTGCTCTTCTTCTACCAATCAACAAAAGTTTAATGCACAAATACATATATCAAGAGGTCTTTTAAGGGTTGTAATGGGGTTAGGGTCAAGGTAGGATTGTATTTGGCCAAGCGGACTAAAATCTGAATCCTTAATTAACTTAAACTTTTCACCTAACTTTAGACAATCCATGTAATCATAATACCACATCTAACTATCCGTTAACCATGTTTTCCACATATTCATGCATTCTAATTTCAAGTACAGTACATATGCATCGCTTTCACCACTTACTTCGGGGCATTTTGTCCCCTTTTTGTTATTTGCTCTTTTTCTTTTCTTTCTCTCTTTCTCTTTTTTTTTCTCAATGCATATGATTAAATTATTGAAGAATGCATGAATATGTTCTAAACATTTCTTTCACATTTTCATAAAGAAGTTTAACATACTTAATTTCCAAAACCAAATGTTTCCAAACCCACTTTCCCCACACTTAATTTATAAGCACTCTCACTAGTCTAAGCTAACCAAGGATTAAAATTAAGGACATTATTATTTTTCGCTTAGAGTTAATGATGTGCTAAAGTAAAGAATAAAAGGGGTAAAATATGCTCAAATTGGTTTGCAAAGGATAATGAAAGCTTAAGGCCATATGGGTATGTAAGCTTAGTGAAACAAGGGCCTCAATCATGTAAGTGCATGCATACATCAAACCATGGAAATATAGAATTAAGCAAGACAAAGATCACAATTTTAGAGAGAAAAACACACACCAAAAATAAAATATTGGTTGATAAAATGCAACTAATCAATTAGGCTCAAAATCTCACTGGTTTTGTGTGTTCGAGCTCTAAACCATGTTCCAAAATAATATTTCTTCAAACAAGTTCAATAAAAATTTTAAATTTAAATTAGTGAAATACCATAAAAAGGGTCTTGAAAAGAAACTCATTACTTTAACCAAGCAGTGGTAAAATATGCACAAAATCAAGAAAATATGCAATCAAACATGTAAATGCAACAATGAACTAATATAGAAAATAAGACATTGGTGTTGGAAAGGAAACAACTAACCCACGGAAGTCGGCATCGACCTCCCCACACTTAAAGATTGCACCGTCCTCGGTGCATGCTAAGATGTGCAAGTGGATGGGTTTCTCCAACTGATACTTTTTTCTAGAGATTGTGCAGATGGACTTGTCTGTTGCCCCATGTAAATATTTTCTGTTTCCCTTCCTTGGTGGCCATCCTGAAAGAAGAGGAAAAAGAAGAAAAGTAACCCAAAAATAAAGATAGGAAACAATTTAAAATATGGTGGATAATGCCAAAAAATAAGGGTCTCAATTACATGGTAGCTACAACATGCAAGTGAGAAAACAGTAGAAGCAAATGGCATATCAATAGTGCAAAAATTGCAACAATGGGGGAGAGAGTGTGGGTAATGCAAGATAGTATAAGTGCGTATCAATGCAAATGGAATGCAAGTATCATAAAAGAATAGCATTGACTTATGAATAATAATACCCAACATTGTAAAATAAGTCACTAAACACCAAAATAATACCAGAAAAGATACAACAGTTGAATAAGAAAATTTAACACCAATAGAAAAATAATAAATGTAGAAAAGAAAATAAAAATATGCACAAAATTAAAATATAATGAATGAAAGTATGTAAATAAATTAAGTAAAATAGAATGAAAGAAAAGAAGGATGAGAAGTTAAAGAGATGAAGAAGAAGAAAGTAAGAAAGGAGGAAGAAAGAATAAGAAAAGATAGAAGAAAAAAAGTAAGCATTTAAAAACGAGGCGCGACGCGCGCGCAGGGCACGCGAACGCGTGAAAACTGAATAAACCATGTGACGCGTAAGCGTCGCCCACGCGTACGCGTGGGTGGTCAGAATTTAAAAATGGCGCGCACGCGTCAGGGACGCGTACGCGTGGATGATTTTGTGCCTTGGACCCAGTGCCCGCACCAGGCCAGCACAACTTTCGGCCTGACACCACTTTACGCCGATTTGTAGGGTCAAGCGTTCGCGCGGGTGACGTGTACGCGTGGAAGGCTGATTTTGCAATTGACGCGGACGCGTCAGGGATGCGTTCACGTGGGCGTGTTTGTGCCTAAAGCACGCTTCCAGCCACGCTACCGCGTGACTCTCTGCCTCTTTTCTTCTTGGTTTGAAAGAACATATGACGCGGACGCATCAGCGACGCTTGCGCGTCGCGAGCAAAAAAAATTTTTTTTTATGCAGAATGCAAAATGCATGATGCAGATGCTGATGCAGACATTATGAATGGATACTAATAAAAATAGAATAAAATAAAACCAACAATAAAACAAAGTAAAATAAAACTGAGACTGAAAAAGAACAATCATACCATGATGAGTTGTCTCCCACCTAGCACTTTTGGTTAAAGTCCTTAAGTTGGACATTCGTTGAGCTCCCTGTCATGGTGGCTTATGCTTAAACTCATCCAAAAATTTCCACCAACATTTGCAATTCCAATAGCCTCCGGGGTCCCATACTAGGCAAGTAAAGCCTTCGAGCAAGTTAGATCAGGTTTTCAGACTCCAGGAGTATTGATTATCAGGATAAATTCCAGGATCCCAAACCGTGCTTCTGTACCCATCTTTGTCTTGATCTACATTTTTCTAGCCGGGTAGTACGGAATTTGAATTCTCACTAAAATGACCAAACATCTTCCGAGACCCATTCAATCGAACTCGAAACCAATCCTTGTACCTCAAATTGAAGCGTGGAGCTTTATTGAATCTTGTATACCAGCTCTGAGTGCGAGCCATTTCCCTCTTACTCTTAAAGCCGCAAAGAGCTCTAAGCTGGCCATCTGTTTCAAACAAACCATATTCAAGTGGAAAAGTAAAGATAAAGGCTAAGGATTTTACCCACTTGAAGTTTGTATTGGGTGGTAATGGCCTTGGGATAGGTATTTCCAGTGGTTTTGCAAGCTCTACTCCCTTGTATTCTTCTGTGAATTCCTCCACTTCTTTGCAAACTTCTTCAACTACAACCACGTCTTGATCAAATTCTTCGATATCTTCCTCATCACTCAAGTCATAAATTGGAGGTTGAGAAAATTCTACCTCCGCATCATCTTTGTATTCACTTGGGGAAGATTCTTCAATCTCAAAGAATTCACTTGCGGATGCAAGTTCATTGCTAGGAGAACTTGATTCATGATTATCATTACCAAGGAAACTTGCTTCTTGATCTGTTCCGTCCAGTTCTTCATAAGATACATGCTTCGGGGGTTGTGCACTATCTTCCTTAGCATCAATTGCAAACTGCTTGGCAGAATTTTCTACAATTCTTAGTTCCGATGGAGGTTTAGCATCTCCTAAGTCTTCAACTAATTCTTCTTCTTCGATAATTACGGCTTCCTCCACTTGTTCCAGTACAAAGTCTTGCTCCATACTGTCCACTGGAGCTTCTAGTATCTCCTTCATGCTACGTTCTTTATTAGATTGTCCACATGAAGCCATGGGAGTTCCTTGAGTGTCCAAACATCGGGAAGCTAATCGATTGATCGCTTGATCCAATTGGTGAAGGGTTGCATGAAATTTGTTCACTGTTTCCTTGAGACGCTCCTGTGATTCTCGGGTTGATGGATATGGACATGGTGCATATGGAAGTGGTGGTTCTTAAGGGTAATTGGATTGGAGTTGGGGTGGATAAGGGTTAGGGTCATATGGAGGTGAATGGTTGTAAGTGGCTTGTGAGTATGGTGGTTTGAAGCTATGTTGAGGAGGTGGTCTATTGGCATATGATAGGGCTTGTTGGTAACTACAAGAGGGTCCACCATATCTATCATCTTAATACACAACTCGGAATGGCTTTTGACCATAGTATACAGGTGGGTGTTGGTTGTCACGAAGAGGTCCACCATAACTATTGTCTTGGCATGCATTGTAGAATGGTCGTTGTCCATGGTATCTTGGAAGGTGTTGTTGCCGAAAGGGTTGATCAGATCCTCGTGGCTTCTTCCATCTTTAATTGTTTTGACCTTGATGCATGTTTCTGTTATAGCTTTCATTCCTTACAACAACATTAGAACCAAACTCAAAACGACGGGGGTGAGAGCTCATAGTAGCTAATAAAAATTAAAAACAAAAATAAAAACAAATAAACAAGCAAAATAAAATATTTACAATAACCAATAATAAGGCACACAGTTGCAATTCCCCGGCAACGGCGTCATTTTTGAAGATTATATTCCTGCCAGTAAAGAATTTTTATAAAAATAATCGCGTTGTAAGTATAGTTTCTAAACAAACAGAGAATCCTTTCGTATAAAAGTTTGGTTGTCACAAGTAACAAAACCCAATAAAATTTATAACCAAAGTATTCAAACCTCGGGTCCTCTTCTCAAGGAATTGCAGGGAAGTATGATTTATTATTGGTTATGGAAAAGGTATGTTTTTGGGTTTTTGAAATAGGGAACAAGAATTTAAATGGCAAGAAAAATAAATTAATAATTATAAAGACTCTTGGCGAGGTATGAGAACTGGAAATCCCATCCTAGTTATCCTTATCAAGCGTGATGAGAATTGTTTATCGCTCCCACTTAGTTAACCCTTACTAAATAAAGGAAATTCAAGTGGACCAATCAATTTGATCCTCAAGTCCTAGTCAACTCCTGTGGAAAGACTAGCTTTAGAGCAATCCAAATCAATCAGCGAGAATTCCAATTTTTCAATCAACTACTGAGTCTGATAACTCAAGTGTTACCAATTACTTAACCAAAACCAAAAGGGGAAAAATATAAATTAAATTGAAAGCATCATAAATAGAATAAAACAATCATAAATCTGAAATACCTCAAATTATATTAAATAGAATATTTAAATCTAACATGGAAAGATTCATAAGCCAATTTGGCAACATAAGTAATTAACAAGTAAAAGCATTAGAGTAACTAAAAGTAGAAGAAAACATAAATTAAAGGAATATTGAACCTGGAATGGAATAATAACCATAACGTAAAAGAAATTCTAATTCTAAAACCTAAGAGAGTGGAGAGAACCTCTCTCTCTAAAAACTACATCTAAAACCTAAAATTCTCCCTTCTGAATGTTGTATGAATTGTCCTTTTTTAATGAATGAATGGATTCTCCCACTTTATAGCCTCTAATCTGTGTTTTCTGGGCTGAAAACTAGGTCGAAAACAGCCTAGAAATCGCTCCCAGTAATTTCTGGTACGTACAGGTCGCTGCAAAGTCACGCGGGAGCGTAGTCCACGCATTCGCGCGAATTGCATTTTTTCAAGGTCATGCGTCCTCGTGATCCACGCATGCGCATCACCTATCTTAAAGGAAGCTATGGCAAATTATATATCGTTGCGAAGCCCCGGATGTTAGCTTTCCAACGCAACTAAAACCATTGCATTTGAATCTCTGTAGCTCAAGTTATGGTCGATTTAGTACCAAGAGGTCAGGCTGGACACCTTTAGGAGTTCCTTCAGTTTCTTGTATTCCTTCTCCTTTTTACATGCTTCCTTTTCATCCTCTAAGCCATTCCTGCCCTATAATCCCTGAAATCACTTAACACACATATCACGACATCGAATGATAATAAGAGAGGATTAATATTAGCAAATATAAGGCCAAAGAAGCATGTTTTCAATCATAGCACAAAATCAAGAAGGAAAACGTAAAACATGCAAATTGTATGAATAAGTGTGAGAATAATGGATAAAATCCACTAGATTAAGCACAGGATAAACCCTAAAAATGGGGTTTATCAATTACTTTTATAACTTTGTGATTTTGTTGGGCCGACTTCATCATGTCGGTCCCTTCTATGTTATTTTTAGTAATCCATTTCATTTAGACCTTTGTCAGGTCTCTTTTATGGATTACTTTTATAACTTTGTGATTTTGTTGGGCCAACTTCGTCATGTCGGTCCCTTCTAAGTTATTTTTAGTAATCCTCTTTTTTAGGGCTGGCCAGGCCTCTTTCCAGGGATTTACTTTTTATAACTTTGGTTATTGTGGTCAACTGGTCCGACTTCTTTTACGTCGGCCTGTCTTTAAGTTATTTTTAGTAACCCATTTTTATTAAGACCTCGTCAGGTCCTTTCTATGGATCACTTTCGATAACCTTTTGCATTATTCTGTTTTTGTCACCTTTTCATCTTTGCCGATTTTGTAGAAATTGGGTTTGATCCCTGTTTGGTCGACCTTTTGATGAATTTAATTTTCATCTTCGTTGGTCTTTATCGTGATCGAGCAGTGAATTTGATTTTCACTTTCTGCCAATCTGTAGCTTTGTAATCGGGCGATGAATTTTTTGTGTTTCAGATTAATGCGTCTTGATAAGAGGATTTGTACAAAATCTAAAAACTTTATTCAAAATAAAGAAAATGCAAATATATACATGTGGGCATTTTATCCCTCTAAGTCAAGCAGTTCATGGATCTTGGCTCGGTGCCTTGTTAAAAAACCTTTTTCAGAAAAAAGAGTGCACCTCCTCCTAAGATCTTTATTACCTCCTAGCTGTAGTACCTTCTTAAGTTGCAGGCGTGCCATGACCTTGGAAGCTCTTGCCCCTCGAGTTCGGTCAGCCTGTAGTATCCCTTTCTGAGTACTTCTACGACTCGGTAGGGTACTTTCCAGTTTGCTGCCAGCTTTCCTTCTCCAGGTCGACTTGTTCCGATATCATTTCGGATTAAGACGAGATCATTCTCGGCAAAACCTTACTGTACTACTTTTCGGTTGTATCTCGAGGCCATTCGACATTTTAACGCCTCTTCCTTGATCCGAGCTCTTTCTCGAATTTCTGGAAGTAGGTCAAGTTCCTCCTTTTGAAGTAGGGAATTGGCCTCTTCATTGTAGTGGATTACTTTGGGTGATCCTTCTTCGACCTCCACTAGGATCATTGCCTCCATTCCGTAAGGTAATCGGAAAGGTGATTCCTTTGTGGTGGAGTGTGGAGTTGTCTGATATGCCCATAGGACTTGTGGGAGCTCTTCAGCCTAGGCTCCCTTTGCATCCTGTAATCTCCGTTTTAGCCCGGCTAATATAACTTTATTGGCGGCTTCTGCCTGTCCATTAGCCTGTGGATGTTCTACGGATGTGAATTGTTGCTTTATTTTCAAGCCAGCCACCAATTTTCTGAAGCCTGCGTCTGTGAATTGAGTGCCATTATTTGTAGTGATGGAGTATGGGACCCCAAACCTTGTGATAATGTTTCTATATAGGAATTTTTGACTTCTTTGAGCAGTGGCGTTGGCTAGGGGTTCTGCCTCAATCCATTTTGTAAAATAGTCTACTCCGACGATGAGGAACTTGACCTGTCCTGATCCTTGAGGGAATGACCCAAGGAGGTCGAGTCCCCATTTTGCAAATGGCCAGGGCGATGTTATGCTGATGAGCTCCTCTGGTGGGGCGATATGAAAATTAGCATGCTTCTGACATGGTGGACATATCTTTACGAACTCCATTACTTCTTTTTGTAAAGTTGGCCAATAGAATCCAGCCCGGAGTACCTTTTTGATGAGAGCTTGTGCTCCGAGATGGTTGCCACAGATGCCGCTGTGTACTTCTTCTAAGACTTCCTTTGTGTTGGAAGTCGGAACGTATTTTAATAGTGGTGTTGAAATCCCTCTCTTGTATAGAGTATTGTTTATGATGGTGTAGTATTGTGCTTCCTATTTTAATTATGGGAGTCATCCATCCCTGATCCAGACCTGTTGTGGCTACGACCTCTTCTTCTTCCAAGATTGACGGGTCTTACAGCATCTCTTGGATGAGGCTTCTATTGTTGCCCCCTGGTTTGGTGCTGGCTAGTTTTGAGAGTGCATCAGCTCGAGCATTCTGTTCCCAGGGTATGTGATGGACCTCATATTCCCCGAGCTGTCCGAACTGTTCCCTGGTTTTGTCTAAGTACTTTTTCATTATGGGATCTTTGGCTTGGTAGCTCCCTACTATTTGTGAGGTGACTACCTGTGAGTCGCTAAAGATAATAAGCTTTTGGGCTCCAACCTCCTTAGCCAGCTTTAATCCAGCTAGTAGTGCCTCATATTCAGCCTGGTTGTTTGAAGCAGGGAACCCGAATTTGAGAAAAAGTTTGATTTGGGTTCCCTAGTTGCTTTCTATTATCACACCTGCGCCATTTCTGGTTTTGTTTGAGGAGCCGTCTACCTAGAGATTCCATTCTGTGGGGATTTTCGGAGTGTTGGTAAACTCTGCAATAAAATCGGCCAGATACTGTGATTTAATGGCTGTCCGAGCTTCATATTGAAGATCGAATTCGGATAGCTCGACTGCCCATTGCAAGATTCTTCCTGCTAAATCTGTTTTTTGTAGAATTCCTTTTATGGGCTGGTTGGTCCGAAACCTGATGATGTGGGCTTGGAAATATGGGCAAAGTCGTCGAGATGTTAGTATGAGAGCATAGGCGAATTTTTCTATTTTTTGGTAGTTCAGTTCGGATCCTTGTAGTGCTTTGCTGATGAAGTATATAGGTTGTTGTCCACTGTCGTCTTCTCGGACCAGTGTTGAGGCTACTGCCCGATTTCCCACTGCAAGGTATAATACGAGTGGTTTCCCTTCTCGTGGTCAAGTTAGAATAGGGGATTGTCCCAGGAAACTTTTGAAATCTTGGAAGGCCTGCTCGCACTCTGTTGTCCATTCAAACCTCTTTTCCTTCCTTAGAGTGGCATAGAAGGGTAAGGATCTTATTGCCGATCCGGCTAGAAATCTGGACAAGGCTGCCAATTTTCCATTGAGTTGTTGTACCTCTTTAACGCTGGTCAGACTCTTCATGTTGAGTATAGCCTAGCATTTATCCGGATTTGCCTCAATTCCTCTTTGTGTGAGCATAAAACCCAAGAATTTGCTAGCTTCTACTACGAAGGTGCATTTTGCAGGGTTAAGTCGCATACCATGCCTTCTTATAGTGTCGAATACTTGGGTAAGGTCGGATAGAAATGACTCTTCATTTTGTGTCTTTATTAACATGTCATCCACGTAGACTTCCATGACTTTTCCGATGTGGTCTGCGAAGACCTTATTCATTAATATTTGATAAGTAGCTCCTACGTTTTTGAGTTCGAATGGCATGACGATGTAGCAGTAGTTTGCTTTCGGGGTCAAAAATGAGGTTTTTTCTTGGTCAGCTGGGTACATCGGGATTTGATTGTATCCCGAATAGACGTCCATAAATGATAGGTATTTGTATCCGGAGGAGGCATCCACCAGAGCATCGTACTTGGGAGTGGATAAGGATCTTTTGGGCTGGCTTTGTTGAGATCAGTGTAGTCGGTGCACATCCGCCACTTCCATTTAATTTTTCCCTAAGACGACGTTAGCTAGCCATAGTGGGTACTTAACTTCCCTTATGAATCCTGCCTCCAGTAGAGCTTGTACTTGCTCCTCCACAGCTTGGGATCGTTCTGGTCCGAGTTTTCTACGTCTCTTCTGTACTGACCGAGATCCTGGGTGAACTGCCAACTTGTGGCACATTAACTTAGGGTCTATGCCTGGCATGTCTGCGACCTTTCATGCAAAGAGGTCGACATTGTCTCTTAAGAACTGTATGAGTGACTCCTTTACGTCTCCTTTTAAGATTGTGCCGATATTGGTTGTTTTGTCTGGGACATCTCCGATCTGGACTTTTTCTATTTTGCCTTGGGGTTGTGGACGAAGTTCTTCCCGCCATTGAACTCCCCCGAGTTCGATGGTGTGGAATTCTTCTCCTCTGCCTCTAAGGTTTAGACTTTCGTTGTAACAGCGGCGCGCCGTCTTCTGGTCTGC
This sequence comes from Arachis ipaensis, assembly GCF_000816755.2. NCBI lineage: Eukaryota > Viridiplantae > Streptophyta > Magnoliopsida > Fabales > Fabaceae > Arachis > Arachis ipaensis. Next base: position 68,432,777 of record NC_029791.2, on the reverse strand, counting down.
TCTTATTGTAGCTATTCCTTCTGCGGTTGGAAACTTCATGCATAGGGTGGAGTCGAGACTACTGCGCCGAGCTGATTTAATGTCGTCCGACCTATTAGGGCATTGTAAGCTGAACTTACGTTAACCACGATGTAATCTATGTTGAGTGTTCTTGACCGGTTTTCTTTTCCAAAGGTTGTGTGTAGTGAGATGTATCCAAGTGGTTGGATTGGAGTGTCTCCCAGCCCGAATAGCCTGTTTGGATATGCTCTAAGTTCTTTTTCTTCTAGGCCGAGTTTGTTGAAGGCGGTTTTGAATAAGATGTCGGCTGAGCTTTGGTGCATGGCAGAAGTTAGGCCAATTAAGAGATTTTAAATAAGAGAACAGCGTTGCAAGTATAGCCCTTAACCATCTAAAATCTGCCTCACCAATTTAGAAAGGTGTCATAAAAATTTAAAATAAAAATACTGGGAGTATGAATCCCAGATCGTCTCCCAACGAGTTACGAGAAATGATGCTAATTTATTAATTAGGAATTTTCCGAGAGAGTTTGAGTTTGGATAATGAGCAATAAATTAAAGCAATAAAACTAAGAATGATTATTAATATTCTAATAAAAAAAACCTTGACTGGGGGAATGATTAATTGGAAGTTCTATCCTTGTTGCGATCTCTTAAGTGTAGTATTAAAAAGGTTGTTGTTTTCACTTAGTTAACTCTTACTAAATAAAGGAAAGTCAAGTGATTGAGCTAATCCTTATTCGCAAATCCTAGTCCTCTCCCTTGGGAAGGTCTAGCGTTAGTAAATACAGAACTAGCCAACAACTTCCAATTTAATCAACACTTAAGCCTTCCAACTCAAGTGTCTCCTTTTAATCAACCCCCATGTCAAGTATGGAATCTACTCCATTGACATGAATATATCGCTCATAAAAATATAAGAAGAAGACATGATAAATTAAATAAAATTAATTAAAAGTAAAAGTAATCCTTTGTATTAACAATCCATGAAAATAATCCAATTACTACTTTAAGCAAGAATTAAGAATATGTTATAAATAAATAAAAGAGTTAGTAAAGAAACAAACTAGAATAATGTCTTCAACGGAGGTAACGACTCTTCAATATCTGAAAGCAAAAGCAATGAATGTAAAGTGAACCTAGAGGGAAAGTAGTCCTCTCTAAATTCAAATCTAAAAACCTAAAAACTATCCTAATGTATCTAAAACTGTATGTCTATTATGTCTAAGATGTCCCCCCCCCGTGAGTCTCTGCATGTTTCCTGGCTTTATTTTGTGTTTCTGGGCCGAAAACTGGGTCAAAACGCGGCCCGAAATCACCCCCAGCATTTTCTGTTATTTCTGTAGATCGCGCAGGTCACGTCTACGCGTCATCTACGCGTTCGTGTCATTCATCGATTTTCCTTGTCACGCGTATGCGTTATCAATGCATTCGCGTCATTTGTGCAGACTCCGATCCGCACATACGCGTCAGGCACGCGCTCGCGCCGCTCCAATTTTCTCCATTCCGCGTGCTCGCGTGAGCCATACACGCGCGTCAGTATTCGCTGGTCATCTCCTTAGTTTCTTGTGTTCCTTCTATTTTTGCAAGCTCCCTTTCCATTTTCTCAGCCATTCCTGCCCTATGAAGCCTAAAACACTTAACACATGGATCACGGCATCGAATGGTATAAAGGAGAATTAAAATATACTAATTTAAGATCTCTAGGAAGCAAGTTTTCAACCATAAAACAATATTAGGAAGGAATTATAAAATCATGCAATTAGTATGAATAAGTGGGTAAAGATTTGATGAAACCATTCAATTAAACATAATGTAAACAATAAAATAGTAGTTTATCAACCTCCCCACACTTAAACATTAGCATGTCCTCATGCTTAGCTGAAGGAGATAAAATAAATGAGTAGGGAAAAGTAAGACTCATGCAATGCAATGCAACCTATGTATATGAATGCAACTATATGATTCTGTCTACTTGGTTAAAATAAATAAGTTCTTCAAGACAAAAATAACTCAAACTTCACTAATTCAAACTATACAGTAAAGACAAGTAAACTTGTAAGAAGACAGCTCATGAAAATAGGGAACATAGAATTAAGCATTGAACCCTCACTGGTGGTGTATATGCACTCTAGTCTCTCTAGTGTATCGGGTAATCACTCTACTCTTCTCTAATCATGCTTTCTAAACCTTGTTCTTCACCTAACCAATCAACAAATATTTAATGTACCAATGCAAACATCATGAGGTCTTTTCAAGGTTGTAATGGGGCCAAGGTAAAGGTGAGGGTATATATTTGGCTAAGTGAGCTATAAATTGAATCCTTGATTATCCTAAGCTATCACCTAACATACATACTCTTATTTTCTTCTTAAAGCATCCTTAACTTACTCAAAGTTTTCCCACTTTTGTATTACATACTCATGCATCAACTTTTTTCTTAACTTGTGTCACATATGGATTGATCTTTTCATTAACTTAACTTAGCATTGGGGTAATTTTGTCCCCTTATTTAATTACTTAATTACTTGAATATTTTTGGATTTTTTTTGAAGCATAAAAATAAACATAACATTATCAATGCACATGGATTTTCAATTTTTCTAGTTTCACATGAGTAGGTACCCAAATTCCCATTATTTTATCATGACACATTCCCTTATTAACCCATGTTCCCACAATCTTCCCATACTCAATTGGCACACAATTTCTATCTTAAGCTAACCAAAGATTCAATTGGGATATTTAATTGTTTTCCGCTTAAGGCTAGTAATGTGGTAAAATATAGACCAAATGGGATTTAACAGGCTCAAAGTGGCTAACAAAGGTAAATGGAAGGTGTTCACACCCTGGGTCGAGCTATCCGACCTGGGATGTTCAGTAACAAAGCGACTGACCTCTTCAGGTCAGGCTATCCCACCTCTTCTCAAAGAGCTCGGCCAAATCGACAGGAAAGCCCAGTAAAGGGCCCAAATAGAGGAACACGACCCAAATCCAAAGGTAGTCCAAGCCTATAGAGATAAAGGCGGTTCCCTTAAAGTTAAGCTGACCTCACCCAAAGATAAGATAAGATAAGATAACTAACTTATCTTATCTAAAAAGGTCATTCCACACCATTATAAATACACTGGAGCACCCAGGTATAACTCATACTTTAATTCTACTAAAACCCTGCTTAATACCCTTGCTAACTTAAGCATCAGAGTCCTTTGCAGGTACCCCCACCCTCCGGTGACCAAGGATCAGCAGTGCAGCCAGTCCAACAAGTCAGACACGACAGTTCCGGCCGCCACCCACTAGCCGGACACGTCATCTTCGGCCAGTACAGAAGATCTCGTCCGAGATCGACCTACAGTTTCAGGTAACTCTCGGAACATTAGCGCGGTTGCCGGGGAACTAGGAAGTCATCCCACCATCATGGCAGACGACCATGACAACGACTACGATTCAGATCTAGAGGATAGAACACCGCATAAAAATGCGGGCAATACACTGAAAGATACCCCGGAATCTAACGGGGACAAAAACTCATCAAATCCAGGAGTGATAGAAGCGCTTCAAGATTATTTAATGCAACTTGAAAAAGAAAGCCAGCATCAACGAGAAGTTGGGAAAGATCTACAAAAGGAGGTAAGGTGATGCCAAGAATTAGAAGACAAACTCCTAAAACTCGAAACCGATCTCAAAGCCAAAGCTACTCGATCCACTCCTGAGGAAAACTCTCGCAAGGATCAAGATCCATTCACTAGGGAGATCATGAGGACCAAAATCCCTAAAGACTTCAAACTTCCGGATATGGGTTTGTACTATGGTACTACAGATCCCAACCATCACCTCAGCAATTTCAGAAGTAGAATATACCTCACTGACGCCTCAAACGCAGTTCGCTGCAAAGCTTTCCCAACAACTCTCACAAAGATAGTAATTAGATGGTTCGACAACCTACCTCCGAAGTCCATCTCAAGCTTTGACGACTTAGCCAAAAAGTTTCTAGCTAGATTCTCCATCAAAAAAGATAAGGCTAAGTACGCCCCCAGTCTATTAAGAATCAAGCAAGGAGATCAGGAAAGTCTTCGCAACTACATGGAAAGATTCAACAAAACATGCCTAGACATACAAAGCCTACCGACAGAGGCCGCCATCATGGGCCTCATCAATGGCCTACGAGAGGGACCTTTTAGGCATTCTATATCAAAGAAGTATCCCACATCTCTGGACGAAGTGCAAGAACGAGCGGAGAAATACACCAACATGGAAGAAAATTCCAGACTAGGAGAAACCTCAAAATCTGGATTCACCTACTGAGACAAAGATAAAGAGTCCAAAAAGAAGGAATATCGGCAAGGGAAAAAAATTAAAAAATATCATAATTACACCCCCTCTTCGGGTATCCCTTATGGATGTTTACAAAGAAGTCTGCCACATGGAAAAAATACCCCCAGCTCGACCACTCAAAGGCAAAAGGGGAGGAGGAAACCGAAATGAATATTGTGAATACCATCGAGTCCGTGGGCACTCCACCAACAAATTCTTTGACTTAAAAAATGTCATAGAAAAATTAGTGAGAGAAGGAAAACTAGATCGGTATCTGGCCACCCGGGACGATGAGCAAAGAAAAAGGAGAAGGGACGAGGAGGTTGGACGAACCGAGCGATCACCTCGTACACCAGAAAGACATGTTCATATGATACACGGAGGGTTTGCAGGAGGAGGAATCTCCAAATCATCTCGTAAAAGATATCTCAAAGAAGTATATCACGTCGAAGGAAAGGAGGAAGCACCCGACATCCCTGCAATTACGTTTACCAAAGAAGATGCATCTGGTATCATCTCAGGACACGACGACCCTATGGTCATCACCATTATACTGGCAAATGCAAATCTCCATCACACACTAATAGACCAAGGGAGCTCCGCCGACATCTTATTCAAAACTGCCTTCGACAAGCTCGGCCTGGAAGATAAAGAACTTAGAGCATATCCAAACAGCCTGTTCGGACTGGGAGACACTCCAGTGCAACCACTGGGATACGTCCCATTACACACAACCTTCGGAAAAGGAAACCAATCTAGAACACTTAAAATAGACTACATCGTGGTCGACGTGAGCTTAGCCTACAATGTCCTAATAGGTCGGACAACATTAAATCAACTCGGTGCAATAGTCTCAACTCCACATCTATGCATGAAATTCCCAACTACAGAAGGGATAGCTACGATAAAAGTAGATCAGAAGATGGCGCGCCGCTGTTATAATGAAAGTCTAAACCTCAGAGGCAGAAGAATTCCACACAATTGAACTTGGTGGAGTTCAGAGGCGAAAAGAACTCCGTCCACAACCTGAAGGCGAAGTAGAGAAAGTCCAGATTGGAGATGTCCCGGAAAAAACAACCAATATTGGCACGATTCTAAAAGGAGACATAAAAGAATCACTCGTACAGTTCTTACGAGAAAATTCTGACCTCTTTGCGTGGAGGGCTGCAGACATGCTAGGCATAGACCACGAGTTAATGTGTCATAAGCTAGCAGTCTACCCTGGATCTCGGCCAATACAACAGAGGCATAGAAAACTCGGACCCGAACGATTCCAAGCTGTGGAAGAGCAGGTACAAGCTCTACTCGAGGCAGGATTCATAAGAGAAGTCAAGTACCCACTATGGCTAGCTAACATCGTCTTGGTGAAAAAATCAAACGGGATGTGGCGAATGTGCACTGACTATACTGATCTCAACAAAGCCTGCCCAAAAGACCCTTATCCACTCCCAAGTATTGACGCTCTGGTAGATGCCTCCTCCGGATATAAATACCTCTCGTTTATGGATGCATATTCCGGATACAATCAAATTCCAATGTACCCACCCGATCAAGAAAAAACCTCGTGTTTAACACCAAAAGCAAACTACTGCTTCATCGTGATGCCTTTTGGTCTCAAAAACGCAGGAGCTACTTATCAAAGGCTAATGAATAAAGTCTTCTCAGATCATGTCGGAAAAGTCATGGAAGTCTATGTGGACGACATGTTGATAAAGACACAAAGTGAAGAGACATTATTGTCCGACCTGGTCCAAGTGTTCGACACTATAAGGAGCTACATTACAAGACCACAACAGATTGGTCTCAAAAGGAGTAAAAGGAATGGTGATGGTCATCTGGCCAAAAAAGAAATCGTATGCATAGAAAAAAGGACGGTCTCCAGCAACTTGAGTAGAGAAACAAACTCTCTCTTCAGAATTGTTTTCCTCACTATCACTACTACAAACCCTATGAAATTGTCTAAGTTGCTGACAAAATTCGGAATCAACCAAAGAAACATATAAAAGAACCATTGAATCCACCCAATCAGCCTTGCCCTCAGGGACTTGGGAAGATGTCTCAACAATGTTCTTGCGAGAAGACATGAGGTCAACTAGTCCTAAAGTAAGAAAAGAAGAAAATAGATTACTAACATAAACATCTCGGACAAAGTCAAAAATAACCCAAAGCAGAGCACGACTCAAACATGCAAAACAGATAGAAAGGAAAACCCCAAGACAAGGTCCAGGGGCATCCTTTGGAGGCAATAACGGAGTAAAGACTCAAGAAAAATCTACAAGGCTAAACATCTCGACAAAAAACTCTCGACAAAGAAAAAACCCCCCCTTTTTTCAGACAAAGTAAATACAAGAAAGAACGTCATCTACTACAAAGTCTATCAGTAAAAAAAAGCTTCAAAAGGTGCAGACTTTTTCAAAAGATTATCAAAATAGTTCGCCGACCCAAAAATTCCAAAACACGAAGGCGACAGCCAGAAACAGAACATGCAAACAAATAAAACCTCTATCATCAGAAGAAATGCCAGAAACATGCATCACAACAAATTGAGCATAATGGCGTAAAAAGGTTCAGATTTTCCAACAGGCATTTCAAACGAAAAATCAAAGCTTTGTCAATAAACTGAAGGCAAAAAGTAAAGCAGCAGAGAACAGACTACAAACTTGGAGAAATAGGGGAAAACCCTGAAGAAAGGTTGAGAGTAGAAGCGACAGGAGGAAGAGCCACCCCTCGAACAGAAAGCCTCACAAAATTAGGAAACAGAAGGCAAAATCCAGAGTCACCCCTCTTTCACAACCAGAAGGAAACAATAACCAAGCAAATGTCGCAAGGAAAAAGGCGAAAGCAACAAACCCCATGTGAAAAAAAGAAAGAGAAAAAGAACAGGGAGGTTACGGAGAAGAGAAACCGTTTTTCTGAAATATGAAATTCAAAATAAAGAGGCTGAGAGAAACGAGACAATTAAAACCAATTAATGAAGGTATTAAACCCTCGCACGTTCCCAAGAACAGAGCGTTAATACAAAAGCGCGCGCTTTCGGAAGAAAACATTCCACATTCAAAAAAGAAGATTCTACAAAGAAAGAAGTCGACAAATGCTCGAGTTCGGCTTCACCAGAGAAGGATCGAAGTCTTAAGAACTAGGACTCGACCTCAAAAAGAAAGACCGAGCTTGAGCAGGGGTACTCTTCACACCCTGGGTTGAGCTATCCGACCCGGGATGTTCAGTAACAAAACGACCGACCTCTTCAGGTCAGGCTATCCGACCTCTTCTCAAAGAGCTCGGCCAAATCGATAGGAAAGCCCAGTAAAGGGCCCAAATAGAGGAACACGACCCAAATCCAAAGGCAATCCAAGTCAATAGAGATAAAGGCGGTTCCCTTAAAGATAAGCTGACCTCTTATCTTATCTAAAAAGGTCACTCCACACCATTATAAATACACTGGAGGACCCAGGTATAACTCATACTCTGATTCTACTAAAAACCTGCTTAATACCCTTGCTAACATAAGCATCGGAGTCCCTTGCAGGTACCCCCACCCTCCGGTGACCAAGGATCAGCAGTGCAGCCAGTCCAACAAGTCTGACACGACAGTTCCGGCCGTCACCCACCAGCCGGACACGTCATATCCGGCTAGTATAGAAGATCTCGTCCGATATCGACCTACAGTTTTAGGTAACCCTCGGAACAGAAGGGTAGGCTATTTTGGGATAAGTGAGCTAAAACAATTAATGGCCTCAATCATACGCATGCATATAACACATGAAACATTGGACATATAGGATGGAACAAAATAAAGATTACAATCATAGAGAAGTAAACACACAATAATAATATTTATGGTTAAATTATGTAACCATGTAATTAGGCTCAAATCTCATAGGTTGTGTGTTCTTAGCTTTTTAAATTATGTTCCAAATACAACTTCTAACAAAATTTTAACACAAAAATTTTGATTTAAATTAGTGAAATTTTTCAAAAATAGGGTCTTAAAAAAGAAACTTATTAATTTTTTTTCAAATAGAACATGCATGCAAATAGCCTATTTCTATGCAATCTATCCTATTCTAAATAAATAAATATCCTATTTTATTGGTGCTAAGAAAAAGAAATTACCTCCGAAAGTCAGCTACTGACCGACCTCCCCACACTTAAAGCTTTGCACCGTCCTCGGTGCCATCAGTCAGGAACAAAGGGGGGCTGGTAGCAGCATCTCCACCATCGGGACCGTCATGGCTCCCTGTGCTGGTAAATGAAGTGGAGTCCGGAGTGTCTGGGTTTTCTTCAGGTGGGTGGTTACCAATAATCAGCTCCTTGAGGTATGTAAATCGGTGCTTGTTACGGCGCTCCCTTTGCTTTCCTTTCTGCTCAAGCCGGTCTAACTTTTGAATTATCTGTAGGAGTAGCTGATTTGTTGAAGGTGCTTGTGATGTGGTAGGAGAAGGAATATCTTCGGCTGGTTTTGTGCTCTGGTTGATAGTGGCTGTTAGAGGTCTGATATATTTCCCGTTAAGGACGTACTGATCATCTCGTGGAATCATGGCTTTGGTGTCCCCAGCTTTGTAGGAGACTCCGGCTGCTGAGACTAGATCTGAAACCAAGGCGGAAAAGGTAAGTTGCCTGCAATTTGTACGTGTCCCATAGCATGCCGAATGTGTCTTGGTAAATTGAGGTATTGGTCTGTAAGGATACACCAGAGTAAAACAGCCATGTCTGCAGTGAAAGAGGACTCGTGAGTGCTCGAAAAGACGTAACGGGACATGATCTGTGCCCATACTCAAGCCTCCAAGGTGAGTGTTGAAGCCAATATGCCCTTAGGTCGGGATCGATGGTATCCGTAGATCCATCTGCTGCCAGGTTGTGCTATAACTCTGAGAACGGCATCCCAGTCAAACTGATATGTCTGGCATTTGAATGAGGCTTCTTGGAATGCGTCCAATCCTTCTGGAGCAGGGGGAAGATTTAAAGCTCGTTGAATGGCCTCTTCAGTTATAGGCACTTGCTTCTGACAGACATAGACAGACTGCATAGTTGGCATGTGAAAATTGGAGTAGAATTCTACTACCCATGATAGATTAACCTGTCGTGGCTGTCTCCCTAGGAATCCCCAATGTCTTCGCTCAATGCGGGGCTCAAAGAATTCAGCAATGTTGGTTAGGAGGATAAGAATGTACTCATTGTTATAATTCCTCTCAGCCAGGATGGGGAACATCTGCTCAAAATAGCGGTTAGTGAATCGTGCAGTGTCCTTTGCTGGAAAGGCTTTCTCTTTTTCATCGACCTTGATGATCTTCTTGATTCGTTTTGTTGAGGGCTTTACAGCTGTTGAAGATGGCTCTGCCATTAGTGCCCTTTTTGTTCCTTTCCTTGCTGGTGGTTTGGGAGTAGCTTTCTCTTTACCCTTTTTGGTGGCCATCCTGAAAGGGAAAAGGTAAGTACTTTTAAAACTTCAAGGGTTAGAGCAAGGAAGAGGATAGGATGCGTGATAATCAATGCACGGTAAAGAAGGATGTCGTTAACACATGGTCATGACTACATGTGAGAAGTTCATCACTGGAAATATAGCAAGTGCAGGTGACGACAATTAAATGCAAGATGTTTATGGCATGCTGGCAAAGGCATGAGTAGCATAGATCAAGCATTACATGTCCAAGTTAGATTATCAACTCTTTCAAACTAACAACCTGTTTGTATTGACAATTATATTTAATCAATAAAATATAAAAAGGCTTTTGTAAAAAAACAGGTATTAGAGTAGTAGAATAGAGTAATATAAAAATAATGCACAATGCCATACGGATTTTTTCACAAACACATAGTATGCATGGTAAATATGTTATTGAAAGTATTAAATTGAACATGCAAGCAACCCTTTAAGAAGCAATATTAATTGTCAAACAATTCCACAATAATCCACAAGCAAAATATAGAAGAAAACAATCACCCAATTAAATTTCTAACACCAATTAAAGGAATAAGGAAAAAGAAAGAAAAAGAAAATATAAATAATGAAAGTGAAAACAAAAAGAAGAAGAAAATATAAATAAAAAATAATAAAGGAAAAGGAAAAAGTAAGGAAAGAAAGAAAAGAACCTTGATAATGGATGTGAAAAATAGGGAAAGGAAAAAGTGAAGAGTGAGAAAGAATAAAGAGGGACGAAGAAAGAAGAAAGAAATAAGAAGGGAAAGAAAAGATTTGGATTTGGGGAAGAAAAGATAAGATAGTAGGCGCTGATTTGGATAAGCTGTGCGTCGCATGTGACGCGGACGCGTGGGTCACGCGATCGCGTGGTGTGTGATAATTTTCAGGTGACGCGGACGCGTGGGTCACGCGATTGCGTGGCCTGATTTGTGCTATTGGCGCGAGTGCAGCCTCGCGTACGCACAACTCTTTGTTTTAAATGCATTTTGCCAAAAAATCTGGGTGACACGTGCGCGTGGGTGACGCGGTCGCGTGAATGGTCATATTTTAAAAAACGACGCGAACGCGTAGGGCACGCGTTCGTGTGATAGGGCTTGTGCTTCTAGCCCCATTCCAGCCCAGCTCCATCATAACTCTCTGCCATACATCTCTTTACGTCGATTTTTGCAGGGCCACGCATTCGCGTGGGTTACGCAGTCGCGTGGCGGCTCTTTTTCAGAATGACACAGACGCGTGATTAACGCGGTCACGTGGTCATGTTTGTGCCTAAGGCACGCCTCCAGCCACGCTCTCGCGTGACTCTCTGCTTCCTTTCTTCTCGTGTCCAAGGCACATATGACGCGGACGCGTTAGCGATGCTTACGCGTCGCGTGCCTCTTTTTCTTTTTCTTTTTTTTTTCAATGCAGAATGCAAATGCAAATGCAAACTATATGCAGCTATATGCAGCTATATGCAGAGATTATGAGAAGAGTCATTAATAAAAGCAAAAATAGAATAAAGTAAAATAAAACTAAGACAACGATCACACCATGGTGGGTTGTCTCCCACCTAGCACTTTGTTTTTACGTCCTTAAGTTAGACGTTCTTCAAGCTCATTCTGCTTCTGTTGGTGGGTCTTCCAAGAGGAAAACCTCTAGTTCTTTGTGATCCTTAATCTTTTCTCCATGATAAAGCTTCAGGCGATGTCCATTGACCTTTAGGAATTTGGAGCTAGAAGGATGACACAGGTGAAAAACTCCATATGGCTCTGATGACAAGTCATCTTAGCCTAGTTTCACTAGCCTTTTTCTTATGTTTTCAATTGAATTATGCACTTTCTTGAGCCACAAGCAAGCCAATTGGGTAGATTTTCATGCTTCCTTTGATTTAATCAACCATAGATGAATTAATGCAATTTCATGAGGTTTTATGCTATAATTGTCACATATTACGAAAGAATGAATATCTCATGATTTTGAGCATAGCTTTGATGTGTTTGGTTGATTCATGATAGGTGAAGAAAGCTTGGAGAAAGGTTGAAGCAAGAAGGAATGGCTAGGAGGAAGAGAGGACAAAAAGTTTGAGCAAAAGTTTGCCTCAAACTTTTGGAATAAGTGAAAACAAACCAGGGAGCAAAAAGCTTGACCAAAAGTTTGCCTCAAACTTTTGTGCAAACTTTTGGGCAAAAAGCTTGAGCAAAAGTTTGCCTCAAACTTTTTGGCAAACTTTTGGCATCACAAATCAACACCCTGGAGAGCAAAAGTTTGCGCCAACATTTGCCTCAAACTTTTTGGCAAACGTTGGCGCCATGAACAACACACCCTGGAGAGCAAAAGCTTGTGCCAACGTTTGCCTCAAACTTTTTGGCAAACGTTGGCGCCATGAGTGTGCAAGGGGGAGCCAACGTTTGAGCAAAAGTTTGACCCCAAACTTTGGCTCAAACGTTGGTAGCAGCAAAGATGGGGTGGCTGATATGAAAAGTTTGAGTAAAAGTTTGCCTCAAACTTTTACTCAAACTTTTACTCAAGCTTTCATGATTCCAAACCCAGTTCACTTCGGTTCTTCTCCAAACTCCAAGAGCAATCAACCAATGCCTCTATCAACCCAATTCCATCAAGAGCAAAGGCCCAATTGAAGGCTTGAAGACCATTTGAAGAAAGTGTATAAATAGCATAGGATTTAAGTTTTCGGGGAGCTTTTCCTTGAGTTTTGATAGAGAGTTTTTGGAGAGCTCTTGGTGTGGAGTAAATTTTAATTTCTAAGTCTCGGGGAAGGAGAATTGAATTCCCTTCCTCTTAGTTTTCTTGCTTTATATTATTACTTGATGCGACCCGGTGCACTTGCCGGTGAGTTTTGTGTCGGATCGTTTTCCGCACATCAAGTTTTTGGTGCCGTTGCCGGGGATTGATTAGATTTACAATGATTAAGTGAAGTGGAGATCTAGATCAAGCACTTTTACTTTTCTGTTCTTTAATTTTCAATTAACCCACTAACTGTTTGAATTTTTGCCTGAGATAACTGAAACTTCGCTTTAGCAACAAAGTGAAGTTTTCCTGGAAATTTCTGGCTCTATGCAATGCTCTTGCTTACACGAGAGAAGCAATTTCTGCCACTAATCTCCCAAGTCCATCAACTGTTTGATACTTTGTGCCAGCTAACCTTCTGAATCACATTCTGAGCTTAAAAATATTCAATCATCACTTGAATTATTTGTGACTGTGCAGATCATGGAGGGGAACTCAAAAAATTCTAGCAATCATGAGAGTAATATCCCCACCTTGGATGATAATGTAACCCATAGTTCGAAGCAACTATCCATAGCCATGAATGATGTTGCCCAATGATTTGAAGCTTTTCCACAAGGAAGCATTATCGGATGGGAAGAACTGATGAGTGAACTCCTAGTCAAGTTGAACCCATCATAGAGAGTTGTTAAGCCAGAGGCAGAAGTGCATCCATTCACACAAGAGAAAGAAATTGAAGGTGCTCGTGCAGTCATAAGCCAAAACAAGCAACAGAGGGAATGAAGCCCATAACAAGAGGAGGAAACCTAAGGCAACAGAAGCCTCAACTTCCATGAGCACAGAATGAAGGATGTCAAGCTAGTGACAATAAAAGAGCGCTTGTTGGGAGGCAACCCAACCGGAGGTAACCATCTTTTTCATATCTATTTTAATAAAAAGGCTAATTAGTTTTATCTATATTGCTAGAAGCTAAGTTTGGTGTTACACACCAAAACAATATAAAGGAGAATGAAGGATTCTAAGTTTGGTGTTTCACCAAAATCCCATTATAAAACACATTCTCACTTTCTGCATAATGTTGGCTTCAAGCATATTGGATGAACTAGTTAGCTATTTTGCTGTTTCCTAGTTTTCAGTTCCATGGCTTTTGAAAAAAAAAAATAAGAGAAAAAAATTATCACACATGGTTAATTTGATGCATGAAAACCATTGGCAAGGTACTAAGTTTGGTGTTCCCACACCAAAGTAAGTTCAAAGGCCTACAAATAAATCATGCAGACTAAGCATTGTCTCTAAGTGCTTGGGGAACAAGCAACTTTCAATATCACTGCAGGGTACCATACAAACTTTTGGAAAGATTTAGCATCATCTATCAAAAGGAAGAGAGAGGAATATAAAGATCGGCAATGATGATGAGGAAGAGGAAAGCAAGCGAACTCCAAAAGATTGTATTGTTCAGTGATTATTTTGTATCAGATGCTGCTAAATTGAAAGTTACATAATACCCCTGCCTGCCTGCATAGCATAGTTTTTTGGTAATTTAATAAGCAAGATGCTTGATCATTTACAACACTATACTCTCCAAAACTTGTTTGCACTCAATATTTCGAAAAAAAAATGCATCACATGAAAGTTCTTTGAAAAGAAGGATTGAGAAATCAAACAATTTTGAGGCAAGCAAAAGATTAGAAGAAGTGGTGGTTCTAGTTGTATGATTATGTATTGAGGTTGCATGCTTGTGAAAACTTGCATGGGAGCTCATAGGCAAGACAGGAAGTTCAAAGAAGTATTGTGGAGATTCTCAAAAATCTATTGATCCAAGAAGCAGCAAACAAAACAAAAGAAAATAAAGAAAATACAAAAACAAAAAGAACATGGCCCAAGGCTCTGAGCATCAATTACTAGGCAGAAAAGAAAGAAGAAACAAAAAATCAAAGAGTTGTTATCCTAGTAAATGCTTGTGGTCGAATTGTGTCAAAGAAAGAGGCTTGAACAAGTAAATCCTTAGGGGTGCTTTAACACCTAATACCTTAAAACCAACTGGTTTAGGAGTATTGATTGAAAGCTTATCTAAAGAGCCGCTTTGAGACATGACACTTAGAGTCGAGGCCAAAGCACAGAAACTATAAGCTGCTTCAAGGTGACTACATATAAAGAGATCTCCATGATACCATTTGGATGAAAATCCTAAGACCTAAGACTCCCAATATGTGAGGACTAGTGAGCACTGAAGCCCTTGCATGAGCATATGATTTAGAGTTCACCCCACTGTTACTTAATCACTTCACTCACAGGACTTTACAAGTTATTCTTCAATCCGTCTTAATTGAAAGAACCCTGGAGCATAATTCATTTCTTGCTTGGGGACAAGCAAGCTTTAAGTTTGGTGTTGTGATAACAAGTCATCTTAGCCTAGTTTCACTAACCTTTTTCTTTTGTTTTCAACTGAATTACGTACTTTATTGAGCCATAAGCAAGCCAATTGGGTAGATTTTCATGCTTCCTTTGATTGAATC
>NC_029791.2:68415545-68417191 GCF_000816755.2 Arachis ipaensis | reverse complement strand
AGAACATGGCCCAAGGCTCTGAGCATCAATTACTAGGCAGAAAAGAAAGAAGAAACAAAAAATCAAAGAGTTGTTATCCTAGTAAATGCTTGTGGTCGAATTGTGTCAAAGAAAGAGGCTTGAACAAGTAAATCCTTAGGGGTGCTTTAACACCTAATACCTTAAAACCAACTGGTTTAGGAGTATTGATTGAAAGCTTATCTAAAGAGCCGCTTTGAGACATGACACTTAGAGTCAAAGCCAAAGCAAAGAAACTATAAGCTGCTTCAAGGTGATTACATATAAAGAGATCTTCATGATATTATTTGGATGAAAGTTCTAAGACCTAAGACTCCCAAGATGTAGGGACTAGTAAGCACTGAAGCCCTTGCATGAGCATATGATTTAGAGTTCACCCCACTGTTACTTAATCACTTCACTCACAGGACTTTACAAGTTGTTCTTCAATCCGTCTTAATTGGAAGAACCTCTGAGCATAATTCGTTTCTTGCTTGGGGACAAGCAAGCTTTAAGTTTGGTGTTGTGATGACAAGTCATCTTAGCCTAGTTTCACTAGCCTTTTTCTTATGTTTTCAATTGAATTATGCACTTTCTTAAGCCACAAGCAAGCAAATTGGGTAGATTTTCATGCTTCCTTTGATTTAATCAACCATAGATGAATTAATGCAATTTCATGAGGTTTTATGCTATAATTGTCACATATTACGAAAGAATGAATATCTCATGATTTTGAGCATAGCTTTGATGTGTTTGGTTGATTAATGATAGGTGAAGAAAGCTTGGAGAAAGGTTGAAGCAAGAAGGAATGGCTAGGAGGAAGAGAGGACAAAAAGTTTGAGCAAAAGTTTGCCTCAAACTTTAGCTCAAACTTTTGGAATAAGTGAAAACGAACCAGGGAGCAAAAAGCTTGACCAAAAGTTTGCCTCAAACTTTTGTGCAAACTTTTGGGCAAAAAGCTTGAGCAAAAGTTTGCCTCAAACTTTTTGGCAAACTTTTGGCATCACAAATCAACACCCTGGAGAGCAAAAGTTTGCGCCAACGTTTGCCTCAAACTTTTTGGCAAACGTTGGTGCCATGAACAACACACCCTGGAGAGCAAAAGCTTGCGCCAACCTTTGCCTCAAACTTTTTGGCAAACGTTGGCGCCATGAGTGTGCAAGGGGGAGCCAACATTTGAGCAAAAGTTTGACCCCAAACTTTGGCTCAAATGTTGGTAGCAGCAAAGATGGGGTGGCTGATATGAAAAGTTTGAGTAAAAGTTTGCCTCAAACTTTTACTCAAACTTTTACTCAAGCTTTCATGATTCCAAACCCGGTTCACTTCGGTTCTTCTCCAAACTCCAAGAGCAATCAACCAAGGCCTCTATCAACCCAATTTCATCAAGAGCAAAGGCCCAATTGAAGGCTTGAAGACCATTTGAAGAATGTGTATAAATAGCATAGGATTTAAGTTTTCGGGGAGCTTTTCCTTGAGTTTTGATAGAGAGTTTTTGGAGAGCTCTTGGTGTGGAGTAAATTTTAATTTCTAAGTCTCGGGGAAGGAGAATTGAATTCCCTTCCTCTTACTTTTCTTGCTTTAAATTTTAATTACAATTGTCTTGGATCTTGGGTTGGAGAATTGAAGGAATTCTGTTTCAATCTCATCCT
>NC_029791.2:68408552-68415498 GCF_000816755.2 Arachis ipaensis | reverse complement strand
CTGTTTGTTGCAATTTTACTTTTCCTTGTTTAATTTCTGCAAATCCAATTCCCAATTCCCTTTACAATTCAAGCCATTTACATTTCTTGCACTTTAAGATTCTGCAATTTACATTTCTTGCGTTCTAAGTTTCTGCCATTTAATTTCTTGTTCTTTAAGATTCAGCACTTTAAATTTCAGTTCTCTTTAAATTCAGTGCAATTTACCTATTCTCTTTACTTTCTATGCAATCTAAATTTTGCAAATCACAAATCACTCAACCAAATCTTGATTCGCTTGACTAAATCAACCACTAAACTAAAATTGCTCAATCCTTCAATCCCTGTGGGATCGACCTCACTCCCGTGAGATATTATTACTTGATACGACCCGGTGCACTTGCCGGTGAGTTTTGTGTCAGATCATTTTCCACACATCAGGCTCTACCTTTTATACTCTATAGGGACCTTCCTATCTTGATCTCAGTTTACCTAGCATAAGCCTCAGTCTGGAGTTATAAAGAAGAACTAACTCCCCTTGTCTGAACTCTCTCCTTTTTATGTGCTTGTCATGGACAGCCTTCATCTTCTCTTTGTATCGCCTGGAATTGTCATATGCTTCTAGGCGAAGATTCTCCAATTCTGCTAGTTGCAGCTTCCTTTCAGCACCAGCGTCTTCAAAATTCATACTGCACTCCCTTGCAGCCCAGAAAGCCTTGTGTTCCACCACTACTAGAAGGTGGCAAGCCTTTCCGTATACTAAGCAGAAGGGGCTCATCCCAATGGGTGTCTTGTACGCTGTTCTATATGCCCAGAGAGCATCTTGTAGCCTGGCACTCCAGTCCTTCTTATGAGGCTTTACTATCTTTTCCAGAATGTATTTAATCTCCCTGTTAGACACTTCTGCTTGTCCATTGGTCTGGGGATGATAAGCTGTTGCTACTTTATGAATAATCCCATGCTTTTTCAGTAATCATGTTAGTCTCCTATTACAAAAGTGACAAATAATATGGTTTCTAACAAAGGAAACAACAGTGTTAGCATCATTAGTACGGGTAGGAAGTGCTTCCACCCATTTAGAAACATAATCTATAGCTAACAGTATATAAAGGTAACCATTAGAGTTTGGAAATGGACCCATGAAGTCAATGCCCCAAACATAAAAAATTTCACAAAAAAGCATAATCTGTTGAGGTATCTCATCCCTCTTGGATATATTACCAAACCTTTGCCATCGGGAACAAAATTTACAAAATTCAGCAGCATCTTTAAAAAGAGTAGGCCACCAGAATCCACAGTCTAAGATTTTTCTAGCTGTTCTTTGAGGGCCAAAATATCCTCGACTCTCAGAAGAGTCGCATGCCTCTAAAATGGACTGGAATTCTGATTGTGGTACATATCTTCTAATTACCTGGTAAGCACCACACCTCCATAGATATGGGTCATCCCATATATAATATTTAGATTCACTTTTCAGCTTGTCTCTTTGATGCTTAGTAAAATTTGGAGGGAAAGTGTGGCTAACTAGATAATTAGCTACAAGTGCTTACCAAGGAACTACTTCAGATACTGCTTGTAAACTATCAAATGGGAAGGTATCATTGATAGGAGTGGAGTCATGCTTAATGTGCTCAAGGCGACTCAAGTGGTCTGCCACTAAATTCTGGTTACCACTCCTATCCTTAATTTCTAAATCAAATTCTTGCAGCAACAGTATCCAACGTATCAATCTTGGTTTAGACTCATTTTTAGCTAATAAATATTTTAGAGCTGTATGGTCTGAGTATACTACTACCTTAGTACCAAGTAAATAGGCTCGGAATTTATCCAGAGTAAAAATAATAGCTAGAAGCTCTTTTTCAGTAGTAGTGTAATTAGACTGAGCAGCATCTAAGGTTTTAGATGCATAAGCAATTACGAAGGGATCTTTACCTTCGCGCTGAGCCAGCGCCGCTCCTACTACATGGTTGGAGGCATCACACATAATTTCAATTTGCTAGCTCCAGTCTGGTCCTCTCACAATTGGATCTTGAGTCAGGGCAATCTTCAGCTTATCAAACGCTTGCATGCAATCCTCACTGAACTCGAACTCAATATCTTTTTGCAGCAATCTGGATAAAGGTAATGCTACCTTACTGAAGTCCTTAATAAATCTCCTGTAGAAACCTGCGTGGCCAAGGAACGAACGGACTTTCCTCACAGAGGAGACTAGAAATGACATCTACCTTTGCTGGATCCACAGAAATACCAGTATTAGATACAACATGTCCTAGTACAATTCCTTGTTTTACCATAAAATGACATTTTTCAAAATTCAATACAAGGTTTGTACTAACACACCTGTCTAATACTCTAGACAAACTATCTAAGCAAAGGCTAAATGAATCACCATATACACTAAAATCATCCATAAAAAATTCCATACAATTCTCAATAAGATCTAAAAAGATGCTCATCATGCATCTTTGGAAAGTAGCCGGTGCATTACATAAGCCAAAGGACATCCTTTTATAAGCATAAGTTCCAAAGGGACATGTAAAAGTGGTCTTCTCCTGATCTTCAGGAGCTATATGAATTTGAAACTAGCCTGTATAACCATCTAGAAAGCAATAATGGGATTTACCTGACAGGCGATCAAGCATCTGATCAATGAATGGCAAGGGGTAGTGATCCTTGCTTGTAGCTTGGTTGAGACGCCTATAGTCAATGCAGACCCTCCATTAATTCTGCACTCTAGTTGTCAGAAGCTCTCCATGCTCATTCTTGACTGTTGTGACGCCAGACTTCTTGGGCACCACTTGTACTGGACTGACCCATTCACTGTCTGAGATGGGGTAAATGATATCTGCTTCAAGTAGCCTGGTCACTTCTTTCTTGATAACTTCTAAGATGGTGGGATTTAATCTTCTTTGAGGCTGACGGATAGGCTTTGCTCCCTCTTCTAAGAATATTCTGTGTTCACAAACTTGAGGGCTAATGCCTACTATATCCACCAAGCTCCATCCAATTGATTTCTTATGTTTTCTTAGCACACTGAGCATTTGCTCTTCTTGTTGAGAAGTGAGTTCCCTTGCAATGATAACTGGAAACTTCTGATTATCCTCAAGGTAAGCATACTTGAGGTGTGGAGGAAGGGGCTTCAATTCTGATTTAGGCTCTTGGCTAGGTTCTGGGTCATTCGGGGCTAGTAAAAATGGCAAAGTGTCTGCATCGTGTTCAGAGGGTGTCCCCACACTTGGACCTTGCTCCATGTGCTTCTCTTCTATTTCTTCTTGGTGAACTTCAGCTATAGTTTCATCAATGATGTCGCACTGGAAGATAGAATGATCTTCCGGAGGGTGCTTCATATCTTCATTTAAACTGAAACTCACTGCTCTGCCATCTATCTCAAAGGAGTAAGTTCCTGAGAATGTGATGAGCGGATAATTTATACGCTTTTTGGCATTATTTTTAGTATATATTTAGTATATTTTAGTTAGTTTTTATTATATTTTTATTATTTTTTAAATAAAAATCACATTTCTGGACTTTACTATGAGTTTGTGTATTTTTCTATGATTTCAGGTATTTTCTGGCTGAAATTGAGGGACCTGAGCAAAAATTTGATTCAGATGCTGAAAAAGGACTGCAGATGCTGTTGGATTCTGACCTCCCTACACTCGAAGTGGATTTTCTGGAGCTATGGAAACCCAATTGGCGCTCTCTCAGTTGCGTTGAAAGTCGACATCCTGGGCCTTCCAGCAATATGTAATAGTCCATACTTTGCCCAACATTTGATGGCCCAAACCGGCGTTCAAAGTCAGCATAGAAATTCTGGCGTCAAAATGCCAGAACTGGCATAAAAGCTGGAGTTAAACGCCCAAATTGGCACAAAAGCTGGCGTTTAACTCCAAGAAAAGTCTCTACACATGAAAGCTTCAATGCTTAGCCCAAGCACACACAAGTGGGCCCGGAAGAAGATTTCAGCATTAATTACTTATTTCTGTAACCCTAGGCTACTAGTTTTCTATAAATAGGACCTTTTGCTATTGTATTTTCATACTTTGATAGACTTTTTCACGTTTGGGGGCTGGCCTCATGGCCATGCCTGAACCTTGTTCTTATATATTTTCAACGGTGGAGTTTCTACACACCATAGATTAAGGTGTGGAGCTCTGCTGTTCTTCATGAATTAATACAAAGTACTACTGTTTTTCTATTCAATTCACGCCTACTTCTTCTTTAAGATATACACTCGTTCTTCAACTTGATGAATGTGATGATTCGTGACACTCATCATCATTCTCACCTATGAACGCGTGCCTAACAACTACTTCCGTTCTACATGCACTCAAGCTTGAATGTGTATCTCTTGGGCTTCTAATCTAAGATTTGAACCTTCGTGGTATAGGCTAGAATTACTGGCGGCCATTCCTGAGATCCGAAAAGTCTAAACCTTGTCTGTGGTATTCCGAGTAGGATCAGGGAAGTGATGACTGTGACGAGCTTCAAACTCGCGAGTGTTGGGCGTGTGACAGACGCAAAAGGATCAATGGATCCTATTCCAACATGATCGAGAACCGACAGATGATTAGCCGTGCGGTGACAGCGCATTTGGAACATTTTCACTGAGAGGACGGGAAGTAGCCATTGACAACGGTGATGCCCAACATAAAGCTTGCCATGGAAAGGAGTATGAATGATTGGATGAAGGTAATAGGAAAGCAGAGGTTCAGAAGGAACAAAGCATCTCCATACGCTTATCTGAAATTCCTACCAATGAATTACATAAGTATCTCTATGTTTATTTTATGTTTTATTCATATTTTAATTATCAATTCTCCATAACCATTTGAATTCGCCTGACTGAGATTTACAAGGTGACCATAGCTTGCTTTAAGTCGACAGTCTCCGTGGGATCGACCCTTACTCACGTAAGGTTTATTACTTGGACGACCCAGTGCACTTGCTGGTTAGTTGTGCGGAGTTATGACAAAGAGTTGAGATTACAATTGTGCGTACCAAGTTGTTGGCACTATTTATGATCACAATTTTGTGCACCAAGTTTTTGGCGCCGTTGCCGGGGATTGTTCGAGTTTGAACAACTGACGGTTCATCTTGTTGCTCAGATTAGATAATTTTATTTTATTTTTAAGCTTTTTATTTCTTATTTTCGAAAAAAATACAAAAAAAAATTTCTTTTTCGTTTTTCCCAAAATAATTTTCGAAAAAAAAACCAAAAAAAATTAACAAAATCATATAAACCAAAAATTTTTATGTTTCTTGTTTGAGTTTAGTGTCAATTTTTAAGTTTGGTGTCAATTGCATTCTTTTATTTTTCCTAAAAAATTTTCGAAAAATTCATGCATGGTGTTCTTCATGATCTTCAAGTTGTTCTTGATGATTTTTCTTATTTGATTTTTGCATTTTTATGTTTTGTGTCTTTTCTTGTTTTTCATATGCATTTTAGAATCATTAGTGTCTAAATATTGAAAACTTCTAAGTCTGGTGTCTTGCATGTTTTTCTTTTCTTAAAAATTTTCAAAAATAAGTTCTTGATGTTCATCTTGATCTTCAAAGTGTTCTTGGTGTTCATCTTAACATTCAAAGTGTTCTTGCATGCATTTTTTGTTTTGATTCATAATTTTTATGTCTTGTGTCATTTTTGTGTTTTTCTCTCTCATCATTAAAAATTCAAAAATAAAAAATATCTTTCCCTTATTTCACTCATAAATTTTGAATGTTTGAGTTGACTTTTTCAAAAATTTTTCAAAATTTAGTTGTTTCTTATGAGTCAAGTCAAATTTTCAATTTAAAAATCCTATCTTTGCAAATCTTTTTCAAAATCAAATCTTTTTCAATTTCCTCTTTATATTTTCGAATTCTTGCTTAAATTTTTTCAAAATGTTTTTCATTTTTCCTTTAATGCTTTTTGAAAATTTTAAAAATTAATTTTCAAAATCTTTTTCTTATTTTGCTTCATAATTTTCGAAATTACTACTAGCATTTAATGTTTTGATTCAAAAAATTTTTCAAGTTGTTACTTGCCTATTAAGAAAGGTTCAACCTTTAAATTTTAAAATCATATCTTTTAGTTTCTTATTAGTCAAGTAATCAACTTTAATTTTCAAAATCAAATCTTTTTAATTTCCTCTTCAATCATATCTTTTCAATCATATCTTTTTTTAAATAAATTGCAATCATATCTTCTCAATCATATCTTTTTCAAAATAATTTTTAATCATATCTTTTTGATTGCTAATTTCAAAATCTTTTTCAAAAATCAAATCTTTTTAATTTTCTTTTCAAATTTTTTTCAAAATAATTTCAATCATTTTAATCATATCTTTTTCAAAAATCAATTTTCAAAATCTTTTCTAACTTCCTATCTTTTCAAATTTGATTTTCAAATATTTTTTTTTTCAATTAACTACCTGACTCTCTGTTTGATTTTAAAAATTTTCTATTTCAATCATATCTTTTTCAAAATCACCTAACTAATTTTCTCTCTCTAATTTTCGAAAACTCCTTCCCCCTTTTTCAAAATTCTTTTTAATTAACTAATTGTTTTAAATTTTAATTTAATTTAATTTTTCTTTTTAATTTTTGAATTCTAATTAATATTTAAAATAAAAACAAAAATATTTTTATTTTATTTTAATTAATTTTCGAATTTTCCTTTTCTCCTTCTTCTATTCTCCTCTTCTGCTACTCACATAAAGGAATCTCTATACTGTGACATAGAGGATTCCATACTTTCTTGTTCTTTTCTCTTTCATATGAGCAGGAACAAGGACAAAGGCATTCTTGTTGAAGCTGGTCCTGAACCTGAAAGGACTCTTGAAGAGAAAGCTCAAAGAAGCTAAAATACAACTCTCTGTAGAGGACCTAACAAAACCTTTTAAACAAGAAGAAGACATGGCAGCCGAAAACAACAACAATGCCAACAATGCAAGGAAGGTGCTTGGTGACTTTACTGCACCTACTCC
>NC_029791.2:68388316-68408504 GCF_000816755.2 Arachis ipaensis | reverse complement strand
TGAATAATGAGACAAATCAGAAGAAAGGAGTTCTTGAGATTGATACTCTGAATGCCATATTGGCTCAGAACAAAATATTGACTCAACAAGTCAATATGATTTCTCAGAGTCTGTCTGGAATGCAAGCAGCAACAGGCAGTACCAAAGAAGCTTCACCTGAAGAAGAAGCTTATGATCCTGAGAACCCAGCAATTGAAGAGGTGAATTACATGGGAGAACCCTATGGAAACACCTATAATCCTTCATGGAGAAATCATCTAAACCTCTCATGGAAGGATCAACAGAGGCCTTAACAAGGCTTCAACAACAATAATGGTGGAAGAAATAGGTTTAGCAATAGCAAGCCCTTTCCATCATCTTCTCAGCAACAGACAGAGAATTCTAAGCAGAGCCACTCTGACTTAGCAACTGTAGTCTCTGATCTAATTAAAACCACTCAAAGTTTCATGACTGAAACAAGGTCCTCCATTAGAAATTTGGAGGCACAAGTGGGTCAGCTGAGTAAGAAAGTTACTGAACTCCCTCCTAGTACTCTTCCAAGCAATACAGAAGAAAATCCAAAAGGAGAGTACAAGGCCATTAACATGACCCACACGGCCAAACCTGAAGAGGAGGAAGAGGTAGTGATCTCCACTGAGGAAGACCTCAATGGACGTCCACTGGCCTCCAAGGAGTTCCCTAATGAAGAACCATGGGAATCTGAGGCTCACACTGAGACCATAGAGATTCCATTGAATTTACTTTTGCCATTCATGAGCTCTAATGAGTATTCTTCCTCTGAACAGGATGAAGATGTTACTGAAGAACAAGTTGCTAAATACCTTGGAGCAATCACGAAGCTAAATGCCAAGTTATTTGGTAATGAGACTTGGGAGGATGAACCCCCCTTACTCACCAAAGAACTGGATAACTTGACTAGGCAGATATTACCTCAGAAGAGACAGGATCCTGGAAAGTTCTCAATACCTTGTACCATAGGCACCATGACCTTTGAGAAGGCTCTGTGTGACCTAGGATCAAGCATAAACCTCATGCCTCTCTCTGTAATGGAGAAGCTAGGAATCCTTGAGGTACAAGCTATAAGAATCTCACTAGAGATGGCAGACAATTCAAGAAAATAGGCTTATGGACTAGTAGAGGATGTTTTGGTAAACGTTGAAGACCACTACATCCTTGCTGATTTCATAATCCTAGATACTGGGAAGTGTATGGATGAATCCATCATCCTTGGCAGACCCTTCCTAGCCACAACAAGAGCTGTGATTGATGTTGACAGAGGAGAATTGGTCCTTCAAGTGAATGAGGACTCCCTTGTGCTTAAAGCTCAAGGATCTCCCTCTGTAACCATGGAGAGGAAGCATGAAAAGTTTCTCTTAATGTAGAGTCAAACAAAATCCCCACATTCAAACTCTAAGTTTGGTGTTGGGAGGCCACAACCAAACTCTAAGTTCAGTGTTGAGAGGCCATTATCATGCTCTGAGTATCTGTGAGGCACCATGGGAGCCCACTGTCAAGCTACTGACATTAAAGAAGCACTTGTTGGGAGGCAACCCAATTTTACTTATCTATGTTAAATTTCTATTTTCCATTGTTATTTTATGTTTTCTGTAGGTTGATGATCATGTGAAGTCACAAAAACAATTGAAAAAGCAAAAACAAACTGAAAAATAGAATGAAAAACAGCACACCCTGGAGGAGAAGCCTACTGGCGTTTAAACACCAGTAAGGGCACCATTTTGGGCGTTTAACGCCAGAAATGGGCACCAGACTGGCGTTTAACGCCAGAAAAGGGCAAGAAGCTGGTGTTAAATGCCAGAAATGGGCAGCAACCTGGCGTTTAACGCCAGGATTGGCAAAAAAGGGAGTTTTGCATGCCACTTGGTGCAGGGATGAAAAATCCTTGACACCTCAGGATCTGTGGACCCACAGGATGCCCACCTACCCCACCTCTCTCTCTCTTCTTCACCCATTTATCAATCACCTCAATACCTCTTCCCCAAAAACCCCACCCTATATGGCTAAACCCTAACCCTCTCTCCACCCCTATATAAACCCATCTTCACTCCTTCATTTTCACACAACTTAAACACCACTTTTCCCCCTTGGCCGAAACACCAACCCACCTCCATCTCCTCCATTTCTTCTTCTTTTACTCTCTTCTTTCTTCTTTTGCTCGAGGACGAGCAAATCTTCTAAGTTTAGTGTGGTAAAAGCATTCCTTTTTATTTTTCCATAACCATTTATGGCACCAAAGGCCGGAGAAACCTCTAGAAAGAGGAAAGGAAAGGAAAAAGCTTCCACCTCTGAGTCATGGGAGATGGAGAGATTCATCTCAAGGGTGCATCAAGACCACTTCTATGAAGTTGTGGCCAAGAAGAAGGTGATCCCCGAGGTCCCTTTCAAACTCAAAAAGGGTGAATATCCGGAGATCCGACATGAGATTCGAAGAAGAGGTTGGGAAATTCTCACCAATCCCATTCAACAAGTCGGGATCTTAATGGTTCAAGAGTTCTATGCCAATGCATGGATCACCAAGAACCATGATCAAAGTGTGAACTCGGACTCCAAGAATTGGCTTACAATGGTCCGAGGGAAATACTTAGATTTTAGTCCAGAAAATGTAAGGTTGGCATTCAACTTGCCTAAGATGCAAGGAGATGCACACCCCTACACTAGAAGGGTCAACTTTGATCAAAGGTTGGACCAAGTCCTCACAGACATTTGTGAAGAGGGCACTCAATGGAAGAGAGATTCAAGAGGAAAGCCGGTTCAACTAAGAAGGCATGATCTCAAGCCCGTGGCTAGGGGATGGTTGGAGTTCATCCACGCTCAATCATTCCCACTAGCAACCGGTCTGAAGTTACTATAGACCGGGCTATCATGATTCATAGCATCATGATTAGAGAGGAAGTAGAAGTTCATGAGGTTATATCCCAAGAACTCTACAAGGTGGCGGACAAGTCCTCTACTTTAGCAAGGTTAGCCTTCCCTCATCTTATTTGTCACCTTTGCAATTCGGCTGGAATTGACATAGAGGAAGACACCCTCATTGATGAGGACAAGCCCATCACTAAGAAAAGGATAGAGCAAACAAGAAATCCAACTCATGGACAAGAGCATGAGGAGATTCCTCACCATGAAATTCTTGAGATGCCTCAAGGGATGCATTTTCCTCCACAAAACTATTGGGAGCAAATCAACACCTCCCTAGGAGAATTAAGTTCCAATATGGGACAACTAAGGGTGGAGCACGAAGAGCATTCCATCCTCCTCCATGAAATCAGAGAAGACCAAAGAACCATGAGAGAGGAGCAACAAAGGCAAGGAAGAGACATTGAGGAGCTCAAGCACTCCATAAGATCTTCAAGAGGAAGAACTAACCGCCATCACTAAGGTGGACCCATTCTTTAATTTCCTTGTTCTTTATTTTTCACTTTTTTGAATTTTTATGCTTTATGTTTATTTATGTTTGTGTCTTTATTACATGATCACTAGTGTTTAAGTGTCTATGCCTTAAAGCTATGAAAATGAATCCATCACTTTTCTTAAATGGAAAATGTTTCTAATTGAAAGAGAAAAAGAAGTGCATGAATTTCGAATTTTAAAACAGTTTAGTTATTTTGATGTGGTGGCAGTAATTCTTGTCTTCTGAATGAATGCTTGAACAGTACATATTTTTGAATTTGTTGTTTATGAATGTTAAAATTGTTGGCTCTTGAAAGAATGATGGAAAAAGGAGAAATATTATTTGATGATCTGAAAAATCATAAAATTGATTCTTGAAGCAAGAAAAAGCAGTGAAAAGCTTGCAAAAAAAATATATATATGCAAAAAAAAAGAGAGAAAAAGCAAGCAGAAAAAGTCAATAGCCCTTAAAACTAAAAGGCAAGGGTAAAATAAAAAGGATCCAAGGCTTTGAGCATCAGTGGATAGGAGGGCCCACAGGAATAAAATCCTGGCCTAAGCGGCTAAACCAAGCTGTCCCTAACCATGTGCTTGTGGCGTGAAGGTGCCAAGTGAAAACTTGAGACTAAGCGGTTAAATTCGTGGTCCAAAGAAAAAAAGAGTGTGCTTAAGAGCTCTGGACACTTCTAATTGGGGACTCTAGCAAAGCTGAGTCACAATCTGAAAAGGTTCACCCAGTTATGTGTCTGTGGAATTTACGTATCCGGTGGTAATACTAGAAAACAAAATGCTTAGGGTCACGGCCAAGACTCATAAAGTAGCTGTGTTCAAGAATCAACATACTTAACTAGGAGAATCAATAACACTATCTGGATTCTGAGTTCCTATAGAATCCAATCATTCTGAACTTCAAAGGATAAAGTGAGATGCCAAAACTGTTCAGAAGCAAAAAGCTAAAAGCCCTGCTCATCTAATTAATACTGATCTTCATCGATGTTTTTGGAATTCATTGTATATTCTCTTATTTTTATTCTAATTGATTTTTAGTTGCTTGGGGACAAGCAACAATTTAAGTTTAGTGTTTTGATGAGCGGATAATTTATACGCTTTTTGGCATTGTTTTTAGTATGTTTTTAGTATATTTTAGTTAGTTTTTAATATATTTTTATTAGTTTTTAAATAAAAATTACATTTCTGGACTTTACTATGAGTTTGTGTATTTTTTTGTGATTTTAGGTATTTTCTGGCTGAAATTGAGGGACTTGAACAAAAATCTGATTCAGAGGCTGAAAAAGGACTGCAGATGTTGTTGGATTCTGACCTCCCTGCACTCGAAGTGGATTTTCTGGAGCTCCAAAAGCCCAATTGATGCGCTCTCAATTGCGTTGGAAAGTAGACATCCTGAGCTTTCCAGCATTATATAATAGTCCATACTTTGCCCAATATTTGATGGTCCAAACTAGCGTTCAAAGTCAGCATAGAAATTCTGGCGTCAAAATGCCAGAACTAGCATAAAAGCTGGAGTTAAACGCCCAAACTGGCACAAAAGCTGGCGTTTAACTCCAAGAAAAGTCTCTACACATGAAAGCTTCAATGCTCAGCCCAAGCACACACCAAGTGGGCCCGGAAGAAGATTTCTGCATTAATTACTTATTTCTGTAACTCTAGGCTACTAGATTTCTATAAATAGGACCTTTTGCTATTGTATTTTCATACTTTGATAGACCTTTTCACGTTTGGGGGCTGGCCTCATGGCCATGCCTGAACCTTGTTCTTATGTATTTTCAACGGTGGAGTTTCTACACACCATAGATTAAGGTGTGGAGCTCTGCTGTTCTTCATGAATTAATACAAAGTACTACTGTTTTTCTATTCAATTCACGCCTACTTCTTCTCTAAGATATACACTCGTTCTTTAACTTGATGAATGTGATTATCCGTGACACTCATCATCATTCTCACCTATGAACGCGTGCCTGACAACCACTTCCGTTCTACATGCAATCAAGCTTGAATGTGTATCTCTTGGGTTTCTAATCTAAGATTAGAACCTTCGTGGTATAGGCTAGAATTATTGGCGGCCATTCCTGAGATCCGGAAAGTCTAAACTTTGTCTGTGGTATTCCGAGTAGGATCAGGGAATGGATGACTGTGACAAGCTTCAAACTCGCGAGTGTTGGGAGTGTAACAGACGCAAAAGGATCAATGGATCCTATTCCAACATGATCGAGAACCGACAGATGATTAGTCGTGTGGTGACAGCGCATTTGGAACATTTTCACTGAGAGGACGGGAAGTAGCCATTGACAACGGTGATGCCCAACATAAAGCTTGCCATGGAAAGGAGTATGAATGATTGGATGAAGGCAATAGGAAAGCAGAGGTTTGAAGGAACAAAGCATCTCCATACGCTTATCTGAAATTCCTACCAATGAATTACATAAGTGTCTCTATCTTTATTTTATGTTTTATTCATATTTTAATTATCAATTCTCCATAACCATTCGAATTCGCTTGACTGAGATTTACAAGGTGACCATAGCTTGCTTCAAGCCGACAGTCTCCGTGGGATCGACCCTTACTCACGTAAGGTTTATTACTTGGACGACCCAGTGCACTTGCTGGTTAGTTGTGCGAAGTTGTGACAAAGAGTTGAGATTACAATTGTGCGTACCAAGTTGTTGGCGCCATTGATGATCATAATTTCATGCACCAGAATGCATCCAGCTTGAACTTTGAAGTCTTCAGGAATGGTCTTCCAAGCAGGATTGATGATGGTCTGCTTGAGTCATTAGGAGGCATTTCTAGGATATAGAAGTCAATAGAAATTGTGAGCCCCTTAATGCTCACTAACACATCTTCAACACTTCCAACTACTGTAATAATGCTTTTATCTGCTAACATAAAACGAGCTGCCGACCTTTTTAAGGGAGGGAGCCTCAAAGTATCATATATTGACAATGGCATTATACTAACACACGCTCCTAAGTCACACATGCAGTCAGAAAATATTATACCTCCAATGGTACAGTTTACCATGCATGGACCTGAATCACTACATTTTTCAGGTATACCTCCCATTAAAGCAGATATAGAACTACCTAAAGGAATAATTTCTAACTCATTAATTTTATCTTTATGAATTTATAAATCTTTCAGACACTTTGCGTATTTAGGTACCTACTGAATGACATCAAAAAGGGGAACAATTACCTCAACCATTTTGAATATTTCTACCATTTTGGGATCAAGTTCCATCTGCTTCCTAGATTTCTTTGCAAGGTGTGGAAATGGGATAGGCATGGCGTCTTGTACAGCTTCAGCTTCCTTTGGTTCTCCGTTCCTTGGTTGAACTGCTTCTTCTTCAATTTTGTCTTGTATGTCCTCTTCTTCTTCAGCATCTTCCACTTTTATCACATCCTCAGCTGGAGCGTGTACTTGTGGGCTTGGCTCCTCTTGGTTCCTCTCCTGCAATGTAGTTCCGGACCTTAAAGTGATGGCGTTGATGCCACCCTTGGGGTTAGGTCAGGGTTGAGAAGGAATTCCACTGGAGCTTAAGGGTTGGTTGGTGGAATTAGGTAATGAATCTATCCTGGAGGCGAGAGCTTGCAAAATGGCATTCAGACCATTTAAAGTAGAGTTCAGCTGCGTCTGCATGTCTTATTGTCCTTGTGCAAGAGACGAAGCATCTCATCATTTGATGAGGAATTAGGATAGGTGATCTGAGGAACTTGTTGTTGGTTATGCTGGGATCCTTGAGATTGTCTTAGGTGAGGTGCTCTGTAAGGCTGGTTCTGATTCTGCTATCTGTTGTTGTTATTCCACCATTGGCTTCATTGATATCTCTGCTTCCTCTGTTATGATTTTCCCTCCAGCCATGGTTGGAATTATCTCTCCAACCCTGGTTGGAGTTGTCCTGTCATCCTTGGTTATAGTTTCCACCTTAGTTGTAATTACCGCCTTGTTGATTGTATCCTTGATTCGGGCGGTCATAGAAGTTATGAGTAGCTACCACAGTGTTGTCATCTTGTTGGAGCTGCGGACATTCATCAGTATAATGACTATAATCAGCACATATTCTGCATACTCTTTGTGGGACTAACTGTTGGCTCTATTGTGGTCGGTGAGGCTGAGCTTGTTGTTGATTTAACTGCATCTGCTTCAGTAGGTTAGTCATTTCACATATACTCTGTGTAAGAGCAGTAGTTTCAATGCTAGAGGAAACCTCTGCAACAACTTTTGAGTGGCTGTGCCTGTGCTTGTGATTCCTAGTGGACTCAACTAAGTCACTAATCAGTTGCCATGCTTCATCTGCGGTCTTGTACTTTTTCATAGAACCATTACTAGCACCATCCAGTGTAGTTTTATCTTGAGGCTTCATGCCTTGTGTGAAGTAGCTGATCTACACCAGTCTGTCGATCATGTGATGGGAGCACACGTCTAGAAGGTTCTTAAAGTGCTTCCAGTACTCATAAAGAGTCTTTGATTCTCCTTGAACAATGCAGGAGATTTCTTTCCTTAGTCTATCTGTGACTTCAACTGGAAAGTATTTTTCCAAAAATTCTCTCCTAAGCGTATCCCAGTTGGTAACAGTCGCTTCAGGTTGGGAGTAGTACCACTCCCTCGCCTTTCCCTCAAGAGAAAACGGGAAGGCGGTTAACAGAATAGAAGTTTCATCTGCACCATTACGCCTAATAGTAGAACAGGCTGTCTGGAAATCCCTTAGGTACTTGATAGGCTCCTGAGCAGGTAAGCCATGAAACTTGGGCATCAAGTTGATTAAATGCAGTCTTCAGCTCAAAATCTGCAGCCAGAGTTGGATGATGTACTTGATACGGCTGCAGTATAAAATCTGGGGCTCCAGCCTCATGGAGAGTAATCCTCCTAGGTACTGCCATTCTATATGCACGTGAATCAACTGAATCAATAGTAAAGGAGCTTGTTTTACTCTCAGATGGTGGTTCAGATTCGCCCTTAGATGAGACAGGTGAATTGATAACAATCACTTCACCACCCTTAGAGGCTATCCTGTGCCGAGCTCGCCTAATACGTGAAAGAGTTCTTTCAATTTCAGGATCAAATGCAGCTAAGCTCAGATCAGGCAGTGAACGCGTCATTCAATGAGAAAAACATATAACTCATGGTAAAAATAAAAATAAAATATGCAAATAAAATAAAATATGTACACTAATTAATAATTTAGCACACAATTGCAACTCCCCGGCAACGGCGCCAAAAACTGGTGCGTGGCAGAAGTTATGCCAATTAAGAGATTTTAATTAAGAGAACATCGTTGCAAGTATAGCCCTTAACCAGCTAAAATCCGCCTCACCAATTTAGAAAGGTGTCACAAAAATTTAGAATAAAAATACTGGGAGCATGAATCCCAGGTCGTCTCCCAGCGAGTTGTGAGAAAGGATGCTAATTTATTGATTAGGAATTTTCCGAGAGAGTTTGAGTTTGGATAATGAGCAATAAATTAAAGCAATAAAACTAAGAATGATTATTAATATTCTAATAAAAAAACCTTGACTGGGGGAACGATTAATTGGAAGTTCTATCCTTGTTGGGATCTCTTAAGTGTAGTATCAAAAAGGTTGTTGTTTTCACTTAGTTAACCCTTACTAAATAAAGGAAAGTCAAGTGATTGAGCTAATCCTCATTTGCAAATCCTTGTCCTCTCCCTTGGGAAGGTCTAGCGTTAGTAAATACAGAACTAGGCAACAACTTCTAATTTAATCAATACTTAAGCCTTCCAATTCAAATGTCTCCTTTTAATCAACCCCCATGTCAAGTATGGAATCTACTCCATTGACATGAATATATCGCTCATAAAAATATAAGAAGAAGACATGATAAATTAAATAAAATTAATTAAAAGTAAAAGTAATCCTTTGCATTAACAATCCATAAAAATAATCCAATTACTACTTTAAGCAAGAATTAAGAATATGTTATAAATAAATAAAAGAGTAAGTAAAGAAACAAACTAGAATAATGTCTTCAATGGAGGTAATGACTCTTCAATATCCGAAAGCAAAAGTAATGAATGTAAAGTGAACCTAGAGGGAAAATAGTCCTCTATAAATTTAGATCTAAAAACTTAAAAACTATCCTAATGTATCTAAAACTGTATGTCTATTATGTCTAAGATGTCCCCCCCCCGTGAGTCTCTGCATGTTTCCTGGCTTTATTCTGTGTTTCTGAGCCGAAAACTGGGTCAAAACGCGGCCCAAAATCTCCTCCAGCATTTTCCGTTATTTCTGCAGATCGCGCAGGTCATGCGTACACGTCATCCATGCGTTCGTGTCATTCCTGCAGACTCCAATCCGCGCGTACGCGTCAGGCACGCGCTCGCGCCGTTGTGATTTTCTCCATTCTGCGCGCTCGCGTGAGCCATGCGTACGCGTCAGTATTCGCTGGTCATCTCCTTAGTTTCTTATGTTCCTTCCATTTTTGCAAGGTCCCTTTCCATTTTCTAAGCCATTCCTACCCTATGAATCCTGAAACACTTAACACACGGATCACGGCATCGAATGGTATAAAGGAGAATTAAAATATACTAATTAAAGATCTCTAGGAAGCAAGTTTTCAACCATAAAATAATATTAGGAAGGAATTATAAAATCGTGCAATTAGTATGAATAAGTGGATAAAGATTTGATGAAACCATTCAATTAAACACAATGTAAACCATAAAATAGTGGTTTATCAAGCTTCCTTGGTCTACCAATGTGCGGTGGAGATTAGCGTTGGCCAATATGATAGTGATGACCATAGGATCGTCATGTTTCAAGATGATGCCAGCTGTATCCTCTTTAGTAAAAGTGATATTATGGATGTCGGGTGCTTCTTCTCCTCCTTCGACATGATATACTTCTTTGAGATGTCTTTTGCGAGATGATTTGGAGATTCCTCCTCCCGCGAATCCTCAGTGTATCATGTGGACATGTCTCTCTGGGGTGCGAGGTGGTCGTTCAGTTCATCCAACGTCTTCGTCCCTTCTTCTTTTTCTTGGCTCATCTGTTTTGCTGGCTAAGTACCGGTCTAGTTTTCCCTCTCTCACAAGTTTTTCTATGACATTCTTCAAGCCGAAGCACTCATTGGTGGAATGTCCATAGATTTGATGGTATTCACAGTATTCTGTCCGACTTCCTCCTCCTTTCTTGCTTTTGAGTGGGCGAGGTGTAGGTATCCTTTCAGTATGGCATACTTCTTAGTAGATATCTACAAGAGACACCCGAAGAGGAGTGTAATTGTGGTATTTCTTGATCTTTTCTCCATGCTGATATTCTTTTTTCTTGGACTCTTTATCCTTATCTCGGGAGGAGTAGGAGAATCCGGACTTTGAGGTCTCTCCTAGTCGAGTGTTTTCCTCCATGTTGATGTATTTCTCTGCTCGTTCTTGTACTTCATTCAGGGATGTGGGATATTTTTTCGATATTGAATGACTAAAAGGTCCCTCTCATAGGCCATTGATGAGACCCATAATGGCTGCTTCTGTTGGTAGACTTTGTATGTCTAGGCATGCTTTGTTGAATCTTTCCATGAAGCTATGGAGACTTTCCCGATCTCCTTGCTTGATCCCTAATAGACTTGGGGTGTGCTTTGTTTTGTCTTTCTAGATGGAGAATCTGGCTATAAACTTCTTGGCTAAGTTGTCAAAGCTTGAGATGGACCTAGGGGGCAGATTGTCGAACTATTTAATTGCTGACTTTGTTAAGGTAATCGGGAATGCTTTGCAGCAAACTGCATCTGATACGTCAATGAGGTACATTCTACTTCTGAAATTACTGAGGTGATGGCTGGGATCTGCCATGCCCTCGTACAGAGTCATGTCGGGAGGTTTGAAGTCCTTTGGGATTTTGGTCTTCATGATCTCTTTGGTGAATGGGTCTTGATCCTTACGGGAGCTATCTTCATGGCCGGATTGAGTGGTTTTGGCCTTGAGATCGGCTTCGAGCTTTAGGAGCTTGTCCTCTAACTCGCGGCGTCACCTAACTTCCCTTCATAGGTCTCTTTCAGCTTCCCGTTGGGACTCGACCTCTTTTTCGAGTTGTCTTAGGCGATCCTGAAGTGCCTCCATGGCTCCCGTGTTTGGTGAATTTTTGTCTTTGTTAGGTTGAGAGGTATCGTCTATTATGACCTCTGCATTCTTGTGTGGTGTTCTGTTCTCCAAATCAGAATTGTGGTCGTTGTCAACGTTGTCCGCCATGATGATGGGATGACTTCTAGGTTCCCGGGCAACGGCACCAATGTTCCGAGGGTTACCTGAAACTGTAGGTCGATCTCGGACGAGATCTTCTGTACCAGTTGGCGCTGTCGTGTCCGACTTGATGATGGTGGCCGGAGCTACCGTGTTCGACTTGTTGGACTTGGTGGTGGTGCTGATCCTTCGTCACCGGAGGGGGTGGTACCTGCAAGGGACTCCGATGCTTAAGTTAGCAAGGGTATTAAGCAGGTTTTTAGTAGAATCAGAGTATGAGTTATACATGGGTGCTCCAGTGTATTTATAGTAGTGTGGGGTGACCTTTCTGGAGATAAGATAAGTTATCTTATCTTATCTTTGAGTGAAGTCATCTTATCTTTAGGGGGAACCGCCTTTATCTTTATAGGCTTTGGCTACCTTTGGATTTGGGTCGAGTTCCTTTATTTGGGCCTACTTTGGGCCTCTATTGTTGATTTGATTGATCTCTTTAAGAAGAGATCGGGGTTTCCAGACTTGGACAGGTCGGTCGCTTTGTCATTGATCATCCGGGTCGGACATCACGACCCAGGGTGTGAACACTTGGTGTTCGTTGTTTTGCATGGATGGATCGCCATTTGCCAGAGAATGCTTGATCTTCTTTTGTGTTTTTAGGGCTTAAACTGCGAGATTTTTCTTTTTCCTAGATCCTTTCTTTGTTATTGCCTCCAAAGGATGCCCGTGGACCTTAGTGTAAGTCCTGGGGTTTCCTTTTACTGCTGTTTCTGTGTCTTTTAACATTCGCATGCTATTGTTCGGGATGTCTCCTATTTTGTCCGAGCTGTTTGATTAGTAACCCATTTTTTCTTTTTCTCACTGTAGGACTAGTTGACCCATGTGTTCTCGCAAAAATATTGTTGAGATGTCTACCAAGTTCCCAGATGGCATATCTGACTGGCTGGATTCTCTTGTCTTGATGTGTGTCACTGTGGTTGATTCTGAATACTGCACACGACTTAGGAATCATCATAGGATTTGTAGTAGTAGAGATCAGGAGAAAAATTACGAGTTGGTAGCGCCTGACCTTGATGAGAGAGTTTGTTTTCCTTCTCTGACTCAGGGGGAACGTCCCATCTTTTATGTGTATGATTACTTTTTTAGCCAAATGAACATCACCATTTCTTTTACTTCCTTTGAGACCGACCTGTTGTGGTCCTGTGATGCGTGAGCATCTTTCCTATCTTTTCCTAGTGAATTTGCATCTAAATTATTGAATTTAATAAAGAATTAATTATATTTTAGCCATTATGGATGCTATTTTGAGTTTTGTGCAATACTATTTATTTTAGGTAGCAATCGGCTGGATTTGATGGAGTTTCTGCAGAGAAAGAGAAGAAACCAAGGAGATGACTAGCGAATACCGACGCAGATGCATGGCTCACGCGACCGCGCGGAATGGAGGAGATCGCAATGACGCAATCGCCTGCCTGACGCGAACGCGTGGACTGGAATCTACGCAAATGATGCGAACGCATGGACGACGCGGACGCGTCACATGCGCCACGTGCTGACCTTTCTATTAAATTACCTATGGGTGTGGTTGAAGATTTACTTGTTAAAGTAGGACCATTTATTTTCCCTATTGATTTTATTATATTAGACATGGAAGAGGAGGTCAAACCCTCTATTATACTTGGTAGACCCTTTTTAGCTACAGGTAGAGCTCTGATTGATGTGCAAAAGGGTGAATTAACCGAGGGTCAATGAAGAACAGGTGGTCCTAAATGTTTTTGATGCCCTCAAGCACCCCAATGATTCTGGGGGGTGTATGAAAATAGATTTTATTGAACCACTTGTTCAAGAAGTACTGGAAACTGAGGTACTTGATGATGTTCTAGATCCTATTTCTGAGTGTGAATTAGTTGAAGTTAACGATTCACCACCCCAAAAGGAGCTGATGAATACGCCAATCAAGGAAGAGAAAGCCCCCAAGCTTGAGCTCAAACCCTTACCCCTTTCTCTGAAATATGTGTTCTTGGGTGGAAATGATTCATATCCAGTAATTATTAGTTCTTCCCTGAAGCCTGAAGAGGAAGAGGCGCTTGTTTCAGTGCTCAAGAGCCATAAAACAGCTCTTGGATGGACCATAGTGACTTGAAAGGGATTAGTCCAACCAAGTATATACACAAGATCCTCCTTGAAGATGATGCCAAACCAGTTGTGCAACCACAAAGGAGACTCAATTCAACTATGAAAGAGGTGGTCCAAAAAGAGGTAATAAAATTATGGGAAGCAGGTATTATTTACCCTATTTCTGACAGTCCTTGGGTAAGTCCTGTGCAGGTAGTTCCCAAGAAAGGAGGGATGACAGTGATCAAGAATGAAAAGAATGAGCTTATTCCTACAAGAACAGTCACAGGATGGAGAATGTGCATAGACTACAGGAGGCTCAAAACTGCTACAAGGAAGGATCATTTCCCCCTGCCTTTCATTGATCAAATGCATGAGAGGTTAGCTGGTCATGCTTTTTATTATTTTCTAGATGGATATTCTGGATATACTCAAATTGTAGTGGACCCTCAAGATCAAGAGAAGACAGCATTCACATGCCCCTTTGGAGTATTTGCCTACAGGAGAATGCCATTTGGACTCTGCAATGCTCCAGCAACTTTTCAGAGGTGTATGCTTTCAATTTTTTCTGATATGGTTGAAAAGTTTATAGAGGTATTTATGGATGACTTTTCTGTTTTTCGTAATTCTTTTGAATCCTGCCTTAAGCATTTATCTCTTGTCTTGAAAAGGTGTCAAGAATCAAACCTTGTTTTAAATTGGGAAAAATGCCATTTTATGGTTACAAAAGGCATTGTTCTTGGACACCGGATTTCAAGTAAGGGAATTGAGGTTGACAGAGCAAAGGTGGAGGTAATTGAAAAATTACCACCACCAACGGACTTTGCAATGCTCCAGCAACTTTTTAGAGGTGTATGCTTTCAATTTTTTCTGATATGGTTGAAAAGTTTATTGAGATATTTATGGATTACTTTTCTGTTTTTGGTAATTCTTTTGAATCCTATCTTAAACATTTATCTCTTGTCTTGAAACGGTGTCAAGAATCAAACCTTGTTTTAAATTGGGAAAAATGCCATTTTATGGTTACAAAAGGCATTGTTCTTTGACACCGGATTTCAAGTAAAGGAATTGAGGTTGACAGAGCAAAGGTGGAGGTAATTGAAAAATTACCACCACCAACCAATGTTAAGGCAATCAGGAGTTTCTTGGGTCATGCAGGATTTTATAGAAGATTTATAAAGGATTTTTCTAAAATTGCTAAACCATTGAGCAACCTGTTAGTTGTTGATGTTCCTTTTGTCTTTAATTCTGATTGTCTGCATGCTTTTGAAACTCTGAAAGCAAACCTTACCTCTGCTCCCATTATAGCTCCCCCTGACTGGGATTTACCATTTGAATTAATGTGTGATGCTAGTGATTTTGTTATAGGAGCTGTTTTAGGACAGAGGCATGGTAAGCTTGTACATGTCATTTATTATGTCAGTCGTGTGTTAAATGATGCTCAAAAGAATTACACAACTACAGAAAAGGAATTATTAGCTGTTGTGTATGCTGTTGATAAGTTTAGGTCCTATTTACTTGGTTCTAAGGTTATTGTTTACACTGACCATGCTGCTTTGAAGTACCTTCTAACCAAGCAGGATCCTAAACCAAGATTAATCAGATGGGTGTTGCTCCTTCAGGAGTTTGATATTGAGATAAAAGACAGGAAAGGGTCAGAAAATCAAGTAGCTGACCATCTCTCCAGAATTGAGCCTGAAGCAGGAGTACAACCACCCACAGCTGTAACTGAGACATTTCAGGATGAGCAATTGTTCCTCATTCAGCAGGCTCCATGGTTTGCAGACATTGCAAATTATAAGGCCATGAATTTTATCCCAAGGGAGTACAGTAGGCAACAAGTGAATAAGCTATTGACTGATGCAAAGTACTACATTTGGGAGGAACCATACCTTTTTAAAAGGTGTTCAAATGGAATTATCCGGAGGTGTGTCCCAGATGAAGAAAAACAGTAGATTCTTTGGCACTGTCATGGTTCTGAGTATGGAGGCCGCTTTGGTGGTGAAAGGACAGCTACAAAGGTCCTTCAGAGCGGATTTTACTGGCCGACTCTCTTCAGAGACTCAAGAGCATTTGTAAAGCACTGTGACAGATGTGAAAAAGCCACGAATCTCCCTGCCAACCATGAAATGCCACAGCAGGGGATTCTTGAGGTTGAGTTGTTTGATGTGTGGGGAATTGATTTCATGGGACCTTTCCCACCCTCACATTCAAACAACTTTATTCTAGTGGCAGTCAACTATATGTCCAAGTGGGTGGAAGTTGTGGCTTTGCCCACCAATGATGCCAAGGTGGTAATGAGCTTTCTTCAGAGATATATCTTCAACCGGTTTGGTGTCCCAAGGACACTCATTACTGATGGAGGAAGCCACTTCTATAACAGACAGCTGGACTCTCTTCTGCATAGATATGGAGTCCATCATAAAGTAGCAACCCCCTATCACCCTCAGACAAGTGGGCAGGTTGAAGTTTCCAATAGGGAGCTTAAGAGGATTCTGGAGAAGACCATCAGTGTTTCAAGAAAGGACTGGTCTAGGAAGCTTGATGATGCTCTCTGGGCTTACCAGACCGCATACAAGACTCCAATTGGCATGTCCCCATATCAGTTGGTCTATGGCAAAGCCTGTCACTTGCCAGTTGAGCTGTAGCGCAAGGCTTATTGGGCAATCAGGTACCTGAATCTTGATTCAGAAGCTGCGGGAATTAAACGGATGATTCAGTTGAATGAGCTTGATGAATTCAGATATTCAGCCTGTGAGAATGCCAAGCTCTATAAGGAGAGAACTAAGCTATTGCATGACAAGAAGATAGCCATCAGAGTCTTTGAGCCAGGACAGAGAGTGCTTCTATATAATTCAAGGCTTAAGTTCTCTCCCGGGAAGTTGAAATCCCGGTGGTCAGGACCGTTTGTGGTTATCAGAGCTTCACCATATGGTCATGTGGAAATACAGGAAGAGAATTCTGACAGGAAATTCAGAGTAAATGGCCAGAGGTTGAAGCACTATCTTGGAGGCAAGATTGATCGCCAGAGGTCCAATCATCTGCTAAATTAGCAGAGCTGATTGTCAAGCTAGTGACGTTAAAGAAGCGCTTATCGGGAGGCAACCGGATAA
This sequence comes from Arachis ipaensis, assembly GCF_000816755.2. Taxonomy (NCBI): domain Eukaryota; kingdom Viridiplantae; phylum Streptophyta; class Magnoliopsida; order Fabales; family Fabaceae; genus Arachis; species Arachis ipaensis. The sequence continues at coordinate 68,391,671 of NC_029791.2, read as the reverse complement.
ATTCGTATCCTTAGCTATTTTTCGTAGCAGTAGTTTTCTTAGTTATTTTATTTTTATTGAGCTCCTACTAATTTTCTGATCATGCAGCCATGTTCTTCCAGGAACCGATCACCTCAAGCTATATTTAAAAAAAAAAAGGGAGGCACATGACGCGCAAGCGTCATTGACGCGGACACATCAATCATGTGTGCGTGAAAAATGAAAATTGACAGAGAGTTGCGCGGGAGTAGCGCTGGACTCATGCCTTAGCAAAGACGATTCCACGCGAACGCGTACCCCACGCGTTCGCGTCGTTTGTGATTTTCGCCATTCACGCGGTCGCGTCACCCACGCGGACGGGTGACCCGAAAAATCGACGTAAAAGGTGTCTGGACAGAGAGTTATACTGGCTTGGGGAAAGAAGTGTGATAAAAGCACAAATTTGGTCACGCGGACGCGTGACTGACGTGATCGTGTCAGTTGCATATATGGCCATCCACGCGTACGCATGCACGACGCAAACGCGTCGTATGAGAATTTGGCTCCCAAGCCATGCAAACAGAAAGTCACGCGGGCACGTGGCTGGCTTCGTGCGAATCACACAAAATCTAGGGCACGTGGACGCGTGCCTGACGCTAACGCGTCATTATGAAGAATGCGCGACGTACGCGATCGCATGCATGACGCGAACGCGTCGTTTGCACCGCCCAGTTTTCTTTCTCTCTCTCTCTCTCCCAATCCTAATTCTCTCTTATTCTCTTATCCTATTATTTTTCTTTCATCTTAATATTTGTCTCTTCTATTTTCAGTTCTTGTTTGCTTGAGGACAAGCAAACCTTTAAGTTTTGTGTTAACGCTTCGCTTAAGGGTTTTCTGTTTATTCCTATGGCACAAAAAGGGAGGCTAATCATCTTCACAAAGGAGCGCAACCTGAAGAATAAAACAACCACTAAGATAACCCAAGTGGTTGAGTTCTTTTCATCTTTTATTCTTTCCCGCTTTTATTATGTATGTTCCGGTTTTCTGCTACTTTGTTTTGTTTATTGCATGATCCTTTATTAGTAGATTCTTAGGTTCTAGCTTAATTTTTCTGTTAAGTGCTTTAATTCTGAAAGATGTCTCATGTATTGCCCACTAAACTTGAAATCAAAAAGAAAGAAGAACAGATGTAGTGCATGAGAATTTGAGTTTAATTTTTAGAGTAGTCTCATTTACTTAGATGTGGTGGTGTTTTCTGTGATTCTGAATGAATGCTTGAACAGTACATATTTTTTATAGTGAAGTTTGTGAATGTTAAAAATTGTTGGCTCTTGAAAGAATAATGAAAAAAAAGAGAATTGTTATTGATAATCTAAAAAATCATAAAATTGATTCTTGAAGCAAGAAAAAGTAGTGAAAAACACAAAGCTTGCGAAAAAAAATACAAAGAGAAAAAGAAAAAGCAAGCAGAAAAAGCCAATAACCCTTTAAACTAAAAGGCAAAGGGTAAAAAGGATCCAAGACTTTGAGCATTAATGGATAGGAGGGTCCAAAGGAATAAAATTCTGGCCTAAGCGGCTAAATCAAGCTGTCCCTAACCATGTGCTTGTGGCGTGAAGGTGTCAAGTGAAAAGCTTGAGACTGAGCGGTTAAAGTCGTGATCCAAAGCAAAAAGAGTGTGCTTAAGAACTCTGGGCACCTCTAACTGGGGACTCTAGCAAAGCTGAGTCACAATCTGAAAAGGTTCACCCAGTTATGTGTCTGTGGCATTTATGTATCCGGTGGTAATACCAGAAAACAAAATACTTAGGGTCATGGCCAAGACTCATAAAGTAGCTGTGTTCAAGAATCAACATACCGAACTAGGAGAATCAATAACACTATCTGGATTCTGAGTTCCTATGGATGCCAATCATTCTAAACTTCAAAGGATAAAGTGAGATGCCAAAACTATTCAGGATTGTAGTTGTAAACCCCACTATAAGAAGAGACATGAGATTAATCGAACTCTCATTCTCATGAAAATTCACAACCTAAGCTTTAGTTTTTGGTTGCTTGAGGATAAGCAACAGTTTAAGTTTGGTGTTGTGATGCGACAGCATCTTTCCTATCTTTTCCTAGTGAATTTGCATCTAAATTGTTGAATTTAATAAAGAATTAATTATATTTTAGCCACTATGGATGCTATTTTGAGTTTTGTGCAATACTGTTTATTTTAGGTAGCATTCGGCTGGATTTGATGGAGTTTCTGCAGAGAAAGAGAAGAAACCAACGAGATGACCAGCGAATACCAACGCGGACGCATGGCTCACGCGACCGCGGAATGGAGGAGATCGCAATGACGCGATCGCGTGCCTGACGCGAACGCGTGGACTGGAATCTGCACAAATGACGCGAACGCATGGACGACGCGGACGCGTCACATGCGCCACGTGCAGAAAATGTAGAAAAATGATGGGGACAATTTCTGGGCCGTTTTGACCCAGTTCTTACCCTAGAAATCACAGATTAGAAGCTGCAGAATGGGCAAATCAAGTGGTCCCCACCCATCAGCTGAAGACTTGTTAATTAATTCAAATTTAAATTCAAATCTTATTTTAGGAAAAGATATTATTTTAATTTTAATTTTAGATATTTAATTTTTAAATTATTAGGATTAGTTATAAAGGGATCCCAATAGGGTGGTTCTAGAATAACATATTCCACAACATTATTCCATACAAATTTACATTCCATATTCCATGAGCAACTAATCCTCCATTGTTAAGGTTAGGAGCTCTGTCTATTGTATGGATTGATAATATTATTTTTCTATTTTAATTCATGTTTTGATTTATATTTTAATAATTGGTTTTGTTCTTTATTTTATGAATTTGGGTGGAATGGAAGTATGACCCATGTTCTATTTGAGTTCTTGTATAACTTGGAAAAGCTCTTTACTTGAACAATAGCTTGAAAATATATTATCCTGAATTTCTAATTGTTTGTATTTAACGGGATACGTGACATATAATCCCTTTGTTGTTGGACAATTAGGATTCTTGTGGCATATAAACTGGAATTTAATCATCACCCTCTAATTGGAATTAATTGACCAAGGAATTGGCAGTTGATGAATTTTAGAGGAGACTAGGAAGGTCTAAGGAATTAGGGTCTAGTCAAAAATAGTTTGCCATGAATTAAATCTTGCATGATTAGAATAGTTAATAAGAAAAGTCAATCCAGAAAATAGATAACTCTAAAGCCTTTACTATTTTCCCATATATATTTCACAACTCATTTACTGCTTGTTTTCTGAAATTCTTGAATTTAGTTTTTAATGCTTTTGAACTTGCAACACTATTTTCTGTTTGTCTAACTAATCCTATCAAACGCTATTGTTGTTTAATCCATCAAT
>NC_029791.2:68385505-68387425 GCF_000816755.2 Arachis ipaensis | reverse complement strand
AAAAACTATTTTTTCAAGGTCCGAGCTGTTGAAGGAGCTCGGCCTTTCTTCTTGGAACTGAATAATGAGCCTGCCTTCCCTTTATGCTGGCAAAAGAATGCGGTAGTGTCTAGGTATACTTGGGAAATGCTAGATGAAATCGAGCAGGCTTTTGTGTATGTACTAGAGGAAAATTGGGGGGAGCCTGATAAACCACTATTTTATGATTTATATTGTGTTTAATTGTGTGGTTTTATCAAGTCTTCACCCACCTATTCATATGATTTGCATATATTTACAAATCCTTCCTAAAAATGTTCTATGATTGAAAACTTTCTTCCTAAAGATCTTTTAATTGTATATTTTTTTATTTTATCCTCCTTTATACCATTCGATGCCGTGATCCGTGTGTTAAGTATTTCAGGTTTCATAGGGCAGGAATGGCTTAGAGAATAAAGAGGAAGCTTGCAAAGATGGAAGGAACACAAGAAGTTGAGGAGATGACCAGCGAGAAGTGACGCGGGTGCATGGCTCACGCGACCGCGCGAATTGGAGAAAATCACAGTGACGCGCTCGCGTGCCTGCCGCGACCGCGTGGATTGGAAGCTGCACAAGTGACGCGAATGCGTGGACAACGCGCACGTGTGGCACGAAAAAATGCCGGATGATGCGAACGCGTGGACGACGCGGTCGCATGGCGTGCACGATCTGTAGAATTTACAGAAGTCGTTGGCGTGAATTCTGGGCCAAGTTCTAACCTAGTTTTCGGCCCAGAAACGCAGATTAAAGCCAGGGAACATGCAGAGACAAAGGACGACATTCATTCCACATAATTTTTAGTTTTTAGATCTGATTTTCACTCTTCCCCTAGGTTTTTTTCTATATACTCATAATTGAGGATTTGAAGATTTTGGCTTCGGTTATTGAGAAGAGTCTACCTCCGGACTTGGTCATTCTAGTTTGTTTACTTACTTTTTACTTACTCTTTCATATCTTTAATCTGTCCAGAGTTAACATTGGATTACTTTTAGAGTTTATTAATGTAAGACTATTTTTATTTTAATTGATCTCTTTGATTATTGTTTATCATGTCTCTTTTTATTTCCCTTTTTTATTTTATAAAGTCTACATTTATGATAATGGAGTAGTTTTCCAACTTGATTGGGAGTTGATTAAAAGGAGAACCTTGAGTTAGAATACTCAAGAGTTCAATTATAATTGGTTCGTTGTTGGTTGGCTTGTTAGTCACTAACTCTAATCCTTCCCAAGGGAGAGGATTAGGACTTATGAATAGAAATTGACTTTTAACTTGACTTTCCCTCATTCGTTGAGGGTTAACTAAGTGGAAACAACTACTAATTATTGATTGATCTTGATAAAATTCCAACAAGGATAGAACTTCCGATTAATCCTCTGCCGGTCGAGATTTTGTTTAAATTACATAAATTCTCTAATTTAATTTCCTGTTTATCAAATTAAAAAAAAAACCATTTTGGAAAACCTCTGATTAGTAAAATAGCACATCTTCCTGCAACTCGTTGGGAGACGACCTAGGACTCATACTCCCAGTATTTTATTTCTAAAATTTGTGACAACTCTTTTCTAAATTGACAAGTGGATTTTTGCTGGTTAAGAGTTGTACTTGCAACGCCATTTTTCTTAATAATTCTTAATCTGCAAATTTCTGCCGCGTCAATTTTTGGCGCCGTTGCCGGGGAGTTGCAATAGAGTGCTAATTTATTGGTTGGAATTTATTTATTTACATTTTATCTTATTTTATTTTGTTACCATGAGCTGTATGTTTCTTTCATTGAATGACGTGTTCACTGCCTGATTCGAACTTAGTCGCTTTTGATCCTGAAATTGAAAGAACTCTTTCCCGTATTAGGCGAGCTCGGCGTCGGTTAGCCTCTGAGGGTGGTGAAGTGGTTGTTGCCAATT
>NC_029791.2:68385341-68385443 GCF_000816755.2 Arachis ipaensis | reverse complement strand
AAAGTTTGGTTGTAACAAAACCCAAATAAATTTATAACCGAAGTATTTAAACCTCGGGTTGTCTTCTCAAGGAATTGCAGGGAAGTATGACGTATGACTTAT
>NC_029791.2:68356430-68383007 GCF_000816755.2 Arachis ipaensis | reverse complement strand
AGATGAAATCCTAATCCTAATAGAAATTCTAAATCCTAATCCTAAGAGACAGGAGAGAGCCTCTCTCTCTAAAACTACATTTAAAACCTAATAATTGTGAATGTTGTATGTCTGAATGGATGCATTCCCCCACTTTCTGACACGTACAGGTCGCGGCAAAGTGACGCGAAAGCGTCGTCCACGCGTTCGCGCGGATTGAGGTTTTGCCAGGTCATGCATCCGCGTGATCCACGCGTTCGCATCATTTTACTTCGAAGCAGCTATGACAAATTATATATCGTTGCGAAGCCCCGGATGTTAGCTTTCCAACGCAACTGGAATCGCGTCATTTGGATCTCTGGGGCTCAAGTTATGGTCGATTTAGTACCAAGAGGTCAGGCTGGAGAGCTTTAGCAGTTCCTTCAGATTCTTGTATTCCTTCCACTTTTGCATGCGTCCTTTCTTTCCTCTAAGTCATTCCTGCCCTATAAACTCTGAAATCACTTAACACACATATCAAGGCATCTAATGGTAATGAAAGAGGATTAATATTAGCAAATATAAGGCCAAAGAAGCATGTTTTCAATCATAGCACAAAATCAGGAAGGAGAATGTAAAACCATGCAAATAGTATGAATAAGTGTATGAAAGATTGATAAAATCCACTCAATTGAGCACAAGATAAACCATAAAATAGTGGTTTATCAACCTCCCCACATTTAAACATTAGCATGTCCTCATGCTAAGCTTAAGAGAACTAAAAGAGTGAAGGGAAATGGTAGAATGTATGAAATGCAACCTATGAATGCAACTAAATACAGAATGCTTTTTTTTTCTACTTGGTTAAAAGTAAAAAAATCCTTCAAGAACAAATATGAACTAGATTTCACTAATTCAAATCATAAAATAAATTACAAGTAAACTTGCAGAAGAAAATAGCTCATGAAAGCCGAGAACAAAGAATCGAGCATCGAACCCTCATTGGAAGTGTATGCACTCTAATCGCTCAAGTGTTTAAGGTTCGATTCTCTTAATTCTCTACTAACCTTGCTTTCTAAGGCTTGCTTTTCTTCTACCAATCAACAAAAATTTAACGCATAAATACACATATCAAGAGGTATTTTAAGGGTTGTAATGGGGTTAGGGTCAAGGTAGGATTGTATTTGGCCAAGTAGACTAAAATCTGATTCCTTAATTAACTTAAACTTTCCACCTAACTTAGACAATCCATGTAATCATAATACAACATCTAACTATCCATTAACCATGTTTTCCACATATTCATGTATTCTAATTTCAAGTACAGTACATATGCATTGCTTTCACCACTTACTTTGGGGCATTTTGTCCCATTTTTGCTTAATTGCTCTTTTTTTTCTTTTCTTTTTCTCACTTCTCTTTTTTTATATATATATATTTTTTCTTTTCTTTTATTTTTCTCAATGCATATGATTAAATTATTGGATGTATGAATAATGTCCTAAACATTTCTTTCACATTTCAAAAAATTCTAACATACTCAATTCTCAAACTAAATGTTTCCAAATTCAACTTCTCCACACTTAATTCATGAGCACTCTCACTAGTCTAAGCTAACCAAGGATTCAAATTAAGGACATTATTGTTTTCCGCTTAGAGTTAATGATGTGATAAAGTAAAGAACAAAGGGGTATAATAGGCTCAACATTGGTTTGCAAAGAATAATGAAAGGGTAAGGCCATATGGATATGTTAGCCCAGTGAAACAAAGGCCTCAATCATGTAAGTGTATGCATACATCAAATAATAGAAATATAGAATTAAGCAAGACAAAGATCATAATTTTAGAGAGAACAACATACACCAAAAATAAAATTTTGGTTGATAAAATGCAACCAATCAAATAGGCTCAAAATCTCACAGGTTTTGTGTGTTCAAGCTTTAAACCATGTTCCAGTATAATATTTCTTCAAACAAGTTTAACAAAAATTTTTAATTCAAATTAGTGAAATATTATAAAAAGTTTCTTGAAAAAAAAAGAAATTATTGCTTTAACCAAGTGGTAAAATATGCACAAAATCAAACAAATATGCAATCAAACATGCAAATGCAACAATGAACAAACAAAGAAAATAAAACATTGGTGTTGAGAAGGAAATAACTAACCCATGGAGATCGGTATCGACCTCCCCACACTTAAAGATTGCACCGTCCTTGGTACATGCTGAGATGTACAAGTGGACGGGTTGTTCCAACTGGCGCTTTCCTTCGAAGATTTTGCAGATGGACTAGTCTGTCTCCCCATGTAAACGTATTTCGGTTCCCTTCTGGGTGGCCATCCTGAAAGAAAAAGGGAAGAAAAGTAACCCAGAAATAAAGATAAAAAAGTAAATGAAGTATGGGTGGGTTAATGCCAAATGATAAGGGTCTCATTTACATGGAAGCTTCAACATGTACGTGAGAAAATAATAGAAGCACATGGCAAATCAAGAGTGCAAAAATTGCAACAATGAGGAGGAATGTGGGTAATGAAAGACAGTATATGTTCATATCAATGTAAAAGGAGCACCGGTATCATAAAAGAATAGCATTGACTTATGAATAATAATACCCAATCAGAATAAAACAAGTCATGATGCACCAGAATAATTAAAGAAAAGATGTGACAGTTGAATAAGAAAATTTAACACCAATGGAAAAATAATAAATTTAGAAAAGAAAAATAAAAATATGCACAAAATTAAAATGCAATGAATGAAAGTATGCAGATAAATTAAGTAAAATAGAATGCAGGAAAAGAAGGATGAGAAGTTAAAGAGATAAAGAAAAAGAAAGTAAGAAAAGAGGAAGAAAGAAATAAGAAGGGAAAGAAAAGATTTAGATTTGGGGAAGAAAAGATAAGATATTTTGGCTGATCTGGATAAGCTGTGCAGCACAGGCAACGTGGACGCGTGAGTGACGCGTTCGCGTGGATAGCGCTTCTATGAAGTGACGCGGACGCGTGACCCATGCGTTCGCGTGGAGTGATTTGTGCCTTTAGCGCGAGTGTAGCCTCGCGGTTGCGCAACTCTCTGTTTTAAATGCAGTTTGCCAAAAACCTGGGTGACGCGGTCGCGTGAATGGCCATACTTTGAAAAATGACGCGGACACGTGGGGCACGCGTTCGCGTGGGAGGGCTTAGGCTTCTAGCATGAGTCCAGCCCCATTCCAGCACAACATACTGCCATACAGCCATTTACGTCGATTTTACAAGGCCACGCGTTCACGTGGGTGACGCGAACGCGTGGGGAGGCTATTTTTAAATGAACCGGCCGCGTGGGCGACGCGGTCGCGTGGGCATATTTGTGCCTAAGGCACGCCTCCAGCCACGCTCTCGCGTGACTCTCTGTTCACTTTTCTTTTCTTCCTAATGCACTTGTGACGCGGACGCGTCAGCGACGCTTACGCGTCGCGTGCTTTTTTTTATTATGCAAAATGCAGAATGCAGTATGCAGATGTTAGGAATTATTCCAGGTTCAATGAAGTAAAATAAAACTCAAAAACAGACAAAACTAAATTAAATTATAATTGGAAAAGGAACGATCATACCATGGTGGGTTGTCTCCCACCTAGCACTTTTAGTTAAAGTCCTTAAGTTGGACATTTGGTGAGCTCCCTGTTATGGTGGCTTGTGCTTGAATTCATCCAAAAATCTCCGCCAATGTTTGGAATTTCAGTAGCCTCCGGGATCCCAAACTAGGCGCAGAAATCCTTCAAGTAAGTTAAAGCAAGTGACAAGGCCCCAAGAGTGTTGATTGCCAGAATGAATTCCGGGGTCCCAAACCTTGATTTTGCACCCGTCTTCTTGTTGATCATTATGATTCCATCCAGGTAGCAACCAATCTGAATTCTCACTAAAGTGGCCAAACAACTTCCTAGACCCATTCAGTTGAGCCTTACACTAACCCTTGCATTTAAACTTTGAGCACACAACCATGTTGAACCGTGCTTGACAACTCTAACTACTAACCATCTTCCTTTTACGCTTAATGCCACAAAGAGCTCAAAGCTGACCATCTGTTTCAAGTAAAGCATATTCAAGTGAGCTAATTAAGCTTAGAGATGAAAGATTTACCCACTTGAATGAAGGAGTGGATGGTGATGGCTTTGGGGGAAAGGTCTCCAACAGCATTGGCAAGGTGATTTCCAGCTCCAGTCCCTTGAGTTCTTCCTTGTCAACTTCCACCTCCTTCCAAGTTTTTTCAATTTCAACCTCTTCCTCTTGGTAGCTTTCTTCCAATTTGATCTCTTCTTCATTGTTCACCAAGGACATGGGAGGTTGTGCTTCTTCTTCTTTAAGTTCCATGTCAAGTCCAATGGGAGAGGATTCAATTGCAGATAAGAATTCATCAATGATTGAATCCATCTCTTGATCAACCTCTTCAAAGTCTTCAATCATGATATGCCTTGGAGGTTGTACACCTCCTCAACATCAATTTCAAACATTCTTGAAGGAGGCTTTATAACTTGACTTTCCCATGGGGGTTCAGCATCTCCTAAGTCTTCAACCACTTCTTCCTCTTCAATAATTATAGCTTCCTCCACTTGTTCTAGTACAAAGTCATGCTCCGTACTGTGCACTGGAGTTTCTAGTATCTTCTTCATGCTACGTTCTTCATTAGATTGTCCACAAGAAGCCATGGGGGTTCCTTGAGTGTCCGAACGTCGGGAAGGTAATCTATTTATCGCTTGATTCAATTGGTGAAGTGTGGCATGAAATTTTTCTAATGTTTCCTTGAGTTGCTCCCTTGATTCTTGGGGTGATGGATATGGACATGGTGCATAGGGAGGTGGTGGTTCTTGGGAGTAATTGGGTTGGAATTGGGGTGGATAAGGGTTAGGGCCATATGGAGGTGAATAGTAGTAGGGGGCTTTTGAGTGTGGTGTTTCAAATCTGTGTTGAGGAGGTGGTTCATAGGCATATGATGGGACTTATTGGTAATTACAAGGGGGTCCACCATATCTAGTGTCTGGGCATGCATTCTGGAATGGTCATGGTCCATGGTATCTTGGAGGATGTTGTTGCCAAAAGGGTTGATCAGATCCTCGTGGCTCCGTCCATCTCTGATTGTTCTGACCTTGATGCATGTTCCTGTTATAGCTTCCATTCCTTTCAATATTATTAGAACCAAACTCAAAGCGATGGGGGTGAGAACTCATAATAGCAAATAAAAATTAAAAATGAAAATAAAAACAAATTTAAATTAAAAGGTTATTGAAATTTAAATTTTGAATTTGAAAATTAAATTTTAAATTTTGAATTTTAAATTTTGAAATTTGAATTTTGAATTTTGAAATTTGAAATTTGAATTTGAAATTTGAATTTGAAATTTTGAAAATTGAATTTTGAAATTTGAATTTTAAAAAAAGTCAACAATATAAGATAAAGATTTGAAAAAGATTTAAATTTTGAAAATATTTGATTTTAAAATTTTAAATTTAAATTTTGAATTTTGAATTTTAAAATTTAAATATTTGAAATTTGAAATTTGATTTTTGAAATAAGATAAGATAAGATTTTGAAAAAGATATGATTTTTGAAAAAGATTTGAATTTTGAAATTTAAAACTAAGATAAGATAAGATAAGATAAAAATTTTAAAATAAAAATCTGAATTTTTTTTTTGTAATTTTCGAAAAATCAATTAAAATAAAGAGAAAAATATTTTTGAATTAAATGAGGAAAGAAAAAAACAATAAAATGACACCAAACTTAAAATTTTTAGATCAAAATGAAGAAAACAACTAAGAACAACTTGAAGGTCAAGATGAACACGAAGAACAACTTGAAGATCAAGATGAACACCAAGAACAAATTTTTGAAAAAAAATTTTTAATAACAAAATAAAAACCAATAACCTCTTAATTTACGAAAAAGTAAAAATGAAAACAAAAATAAAAACAAAAATAAAAACAAATAAACAAGCAAAAAGCAAATATTTACAATAACCAATAATAAGGCACACGTTTGTAATTCCCCAGCAACGGCGCCATTTTGAAGAGAACAAAACTCTCGCGCAATCTAGAATTTTCACAAATAAATTCGCGTTGTAAGTATAGCTCTAGACCGACAAGAATTCCTTTCTTACAAAAGTTTGGTTGTCACAAGTAACAAAACCCAAATAAATTTATAACTGAAGTATTTAAACCTCGGGTCGTCTTCTCAAGGAATTGCAGGGAAGTATAACTTATTATTAGTTATGGAAAAGGTAGAATTTTGGGGTTTTTAAAAGGTTTGAACAAGGAAATAAATTGCTAAGAAAAATAAATTAATAAAAATAAAATCTCTTGGCAAGGTATGAAAATTGAGAGTTCTATCCTAGTTATCCTTATCAGGAGTGATGAGAATTGGATTTTTAATCCCACTTAGTTAAGTCAAGTGGACTAATTAATTTAATCCTCAAGTACTAGTCAATCCCTGTGGGAGGACTAGCTTCAGAGCGACCCAAATCAATCAGTAATCTGCCAATTTCAATCACTGCTGAGTTTGACAACTCAAGTGTTACCAATTACTTAACCAAGGCAAAAAGGAAGAAAATATCAAAATTAAATTAAAAGCATCAATAACATAAATAAAGTAAAACAATCTTATATCTGAAATATCTCAAATTATATTAATTAAGAAAATCATAACATGAATGTAGCATAAGCTAAATTAAAAAGATAAATAATAATTAAAGGTATATAATAAAAGTAGAAAATAAATAAGAGGAACATTGAACCAGTGATTTGAAGAAGATGAAATCCTAATCCTAATAGAAATCCTAAATCCTAATCCTACGAGAGAGAAGAGAGCCTCTCTCTCAAACTACATTTAAAACCTAATAATTGTGAATGTTGTATGTCTGAATGGATGCATTCCCCCACTTTATAGCCTCTAATCTGTGTTTTTTGGGCCAAAAACTGAGTAAAAAACAGTCCAAAAATCGCCCCCAGGGATTTCTGACACGTACAGGCTGCGGAAAAGTGACGCGGAAGCGTCGTCCATGCGTTCGCGCGGATTGAGGATTTGCCAGGTCATGCATCCGTGTGATCCACATGTTCGTGTCGCCTAGCTTCAAAGCAGCTATGGTAAATTATATATCATTGTAAAGCCCCTGATGTTAGCTTTCCAACGCAACTGGAATCGTGTCATTTGGACCTCTGTAGCTCAAGTTATGGTCGATTTCGTACCAAGAGGTCAGGTTGGAGAGCTTTAGCAGTTCTTTCAGATTCTTGTATTCCTTCCACTTTTGTATGCGTCCTTTCCATCCTCTAAGTCATTCCTTCCCTATAAACTCTGAAATCACTTAACACACATATCAAGGCATCTAATGGTAATGAGAGAGGATTAATATTAGCAAATATAAGGCCAAAGAAGCATGTTTTCAATCATAGCACAAAATCAGGAAGGAGAATGTAAAACCATGAAAATAGTATGAATAAGTGTATGAAAGATTGATAAAATCCACTCAATTGAGTACAAGATAAACCATAAAATAGTGGTTTATCAATTACCCTCCAGGAGGCAGGAGCCCCAGATTTTACCCTGCAAGCGTATCAAGCGCGTCACCCAGATCTGGCTGCAGATTTTGAACTGAAGACGTCGCTAATCAACTTGATACCCAAGTTTCATGGATTACCTGCTCAGGAGCCCATAAAACACCTCAGGGATTTCCAAACAGCCTGTTCTACTGTTAGGCGTCATGGTGCAGATAAAACTACTATTTTGCTTATGGCCTTTCCGTTTTCTCTAGAGGGAAAGGCGAGGGAGTGGTACTACACTCAACCGGAGGCAGTAGTTACCGATTGGGACGTGCTCAGGAGGGAGTTTCTGGACAAATATTTTCCAGCTGAAGTTACAGACAGACTAAGAAAAGAGATCTCCTACATTATCCAAGGAGAATTAGAGACCCTCTACGAATATTGGGAACGTTTCAGAAACCTCTTGGACTCATGTCCCCACCACAAGATTGATGAGATGGTGTTGATCGGTTACTTTACATAAGGTATGAAGCCTCAAGATAAAACTACATTAGATGCTGCAAGTAATGGCTCTTTGAAGAAGTACAAGATGGCGACAGAAGCGTGGCTGCTGATCGCTGGTCTGGCTGAATCTACCCGGAACACTAGACACAGGACCAACCATCCTAAGACTGTTGCGGAGGTGTCCTCTAGTGGTGAGACTGCTGCTTTCACTAAAGCTCTAGGAGAGGTGACCAATCCACTGAAGCAGATAAACATGAATCAACAACAGTCTCAACCTCCCTTACCCCAACATAGTCAACAATTGGTTCCTCAAAGGGTATGCGGGATATGCGCTGATTATAGCCATTATACTGATGAGTGTCCATAGCTCCAACAAAAGGACAACACCTTGGCAGCCACTCACAATTTCTATGACCGCCCAAATCAAAGCTCCTACCAACAAAGTGGCAACTACAACCAAGGTAGGAACTATAACCAGAGTTGGCAAGACAACTCCAACCTTAGCTGGAGAGATAATTCCAACCATGGCTGGAGGGACAACTATAACAGAGGAGGCAGAGACAACCAGGGAAATCAGAGGTGGAATAATAACAACAACAGACAGCAGAACCAGAACCAGCCTTACAGAGCATCTCACCTAAGGCAAGCCCAAGCACCTCAGAACAACCAACAGCAGGTCCCTCAAATCACTTACCCCTCCTCTTCCAATGACGAGTTGCTTCAGTCTATTGCACAAGGACAAAAGAACATGGAAGGTACACTCAACGGTCTAACATCCGCTATACAAGCTCTCGTCTCTCAGATGGGATCATCCAGCACTTCTAACACTCAACCTGCAAGCTCCAGTAGAATTCCTTCTCAACCCTTACCCAATCCAAAGGATGGAAATAATGCCATCGCCCTAAGGTCTGGAACCACACTGCAAGAGAGGAATCAGGAGGATCCAAGCCCACAGGAACACGCCCCAGATGCAGACATGGTTGAAGTGGTGGATGTGGAAGAGGAAGATGAAATACAAGACATGGTTGAAGAAGAAGTAGTTCACCCAAGGAATGGAGAACCAAAAGAAGCAGAAGTCATAAGAGACGCTATTCCTATCCCATTTCCACACCTTGCAAGGAAATCCAGGAAACAGATGGAACTTGACCCTAAAATGGTAGAAATCTTTAAAAAGGTTGAGGTAACTGTTCCCCTTTTTTATGTTATTCAGTAAGTCCCTAAATATGCAAAATTTCTAAAGGATCTGTGCATACATAAGGATAAGATTAATGAATTAGAAACTATTCCTTTAGGTAGTTCCATATCTGCTTTAATGGGGATATACCTGAAAAATGTAGTGACCCAGGACCATGCATAGTTAACTTAACCATTGGGGGTGTAATATTTTCTGACTGCATGTGTGATTTAGGCGCGTGTGTTAGTATAATGCCTTTGTCCATATATGATGCTTTGAGGCTCCCTCCTTTAAAAAGGTTGGTAGCTCGTTTTGTGTTAGCAGATAATAGCATTATTACATTGGTTGGAATTGCTGAGGACGTGCTGGTGGGCATTAAGGGGCTCACATTTTCCATTGACTTTTATATCCTGGAGATGCCCCAAAATGACTCAGGGAAGCCGTCATCAATCCTACTTGGAAGACCATTCCTGAAGACTTCAAAGTTCAAGCTGGATGCCTTTTCAGGAACCTACTCTTCCGAAATAGACGGCCGAGCAGTAAGCTTCAATCTGAATGAATCCATGAAGCACCCTCCGGAAGATCATTCCGTCTTCCAATGCAACATCATTGATAAGACTGTAGCTGCAGTTCATCAAGAAGAGACAGAAGAGATGCACATGGAGCAAGGTCTAAGTGTGGGGAAACCCACTGAATACAATGAGGACACCTTGCCATTTTCACCAGCTCCAGAAGACCCAGTGCCCAGCCAGGAGCAGAAATTGAAATTAAAGCCTCTACCATCTCACCTCAAGTATGCTTACCTTGAGGATGATCAGAAGCTCCCAGTAATTATTGCAAGGGAACTCACTTCCCAACAAGATGAGTATTTACTTAGTGTGCTGAAGAGACACAAGAAGGCAATTGGGTGGAGCTTGGCAGACATAGTAGGCATCAACCCTCAACTTTGTGAGCACAGAATATTTTTAGAAGAGGGAGCAAGGCCTGTTCGTCAACCCCAGAGAATACTGAATTCCACTATCTTAGAGGTTGTCAAAAAGGAAGTGACCAGACTACTTGAGGCAAATATCATCTACCCCATCTCAGACAGTGAATGGGTAAGCCCAGTACAAGTGGTACCCAAGAAGTCTGGAGTCACTACCGTGAAGAATGAGTATGGATAGCTCATAGCAACCAGAGTACAGAACGCCTGGAGGGTCTGCATTGATTACAGGTGCCTCAACCAGGCCACTCGTAAGGATCACTACCTCCTACCATTTATTGATCAAATACTGGATCGCCTGTCAGGTAAATCATATTATTGCTTTTTAGATGGTTACACAGGCTATTTCCAGATTCATATAGCTCCTGAAGATCAGGAAAAGACTACTTTTACATGTCCTTTTGGGACTTATGCTTATAAGAGAATGCCCTTCGACTTGTGCAATGCACCAACTACTTTTCAAAGGTGTATGATGAGTCTTTTCTCTGATCTTATTGAGAACTGTATGGAGGTTTTTATGGATGATTTTACCGTATACGGTGATTCCTTTCATCTTTGCTTGGATAGTCTATCTAGAGTGTTAGATAGGTGTGTTAGTTCAAACCTTGTTTTAAATTTTGAAAAGTGCCATTTTATGGTCAAACAAGGTATTGTACTTGGATATGTTGTCTCTAATACTGGTATTTCTGTAGATCCGGCAAAGGTAAATGTCCTTTCTAGTCTGCCTTACCCCTCCTCCGTGAGGAAAGTTCGTTCGTTCCTTGGCCATGTAGGTTTCTACCGGCAGTTCATCAAGGACTTCAGTAAGGTAGCACTGCCCTTATCCAGACTTCTGCAGAAAGATATTGAGTTCGAGTTCAGTGAGGATTGTATAGAGGCATTCGACAAGCTGAAGATCGCCTTAACTCAAGCTCCAATTGTCAGAGGACCAGACTGGAGCCAGCCCTTTGAGATTATGTGTGATGCTTCTAACCATGCTGTGGGAGCAACGCTAGCCCAGCACGCAGGTAAGGATTTTTTCGTAATTGCTTATGCTTCCAAGACATTAGATGCTACTCAGTCTAATTACACTACTACTGAGAAAGAGCTTTTGGCTATTGTTTTTGCTCTGGATAAATTCCGAGCCTATTTACTTTGTACTAAGGTGGTAGTGTACTCAGACCATGCAGCTCTAAAGTATTTATTAGCCAAAAAAGAGTCCAAACCAAGGCTAATACGATGGATATTGCTGCTACAAGAATTTGATTTAGAAATTAAGGATAGGAGTGGTTCTCAGTATTTAGTAGCAGACCACTTGAGTCGCCTTGAGCACATTAAAGATGACTCCACTCCTATCAATGATGCTTTTCCTTTTGATAGCTTGCATGCAATATCTGAAGTAGTTCCTTGGTATGCACATGTAGCTAATTATCTAGTTGGCCATACTTTCCCTCCAAATTTTACTAAGCACGAGAGGGACAAGCTGAAAAGCGAGTCCAAATATTATATATGGGATGACCCCTATCTGTGGATGTATGGTGCTGACCAGATAATTAGGAGATGTGTGCCTCAATTAGAATTCCAGTCCATTTTAGAGGCCTGCCACTCATCTGAGAGTGGTGGACATTTTGGTCCTCAAAAGACAGCTAGAAAAATCCTAGACTGTGGATTCTGGTGGCCCACTCTTTTTAAAGATGCTACTGCTTTTTGTAAATCTTGTTCTCTATGCCAAAGGTTTGGTAACATATCCAAGAGGGATGAGATGCCCCAACAAATTATGTTGTTCTATGAGATTTTTGATGTTTGGGGCATTGACTTCATGGGACCGTTTCCAAACTCAAGCGGTTTTACATACATATTGTTAGCTGTGGATTATGTTTCTAAATGGGTGGAAGCAATTCTTACCCGTGCCGATGATGCTAACAATGTTGTCTCTTTTGTTAGAAACCATATTATTTGTCGCTTTGGATCACCACGAGCAATCATGAGCGATCAAGGTACCCATTTCCGTAACAGGAGATTGAGCACCCTATTGAAGAAGCATGGCGTTATTCACAAAGCAGCCACGGCATACCACCCGCAGACTAATGGACAAGCAGAAGTGTCAAATAGAGAAATAAAGTGTATACTGGAGAAAATAGTCAAGCCTCATAGGAAGGACTGGAGCGCCAGGCTACAAGACGCGCTTTGGGCATATCGGACTGCACACAAGACACCTATAGGAATGAGTCCCTTCCGCTTGGTTTATGGAAAAGCTTGTCACCTCCCAGTAGAGATAGAACATAAAGCATTCTGGGCGGTGAGAGAGATCAACATGGACTATGAGAAAGCCGGAGCTAAACAGAAGTTGCAACTGCAAGAATTAGAGAACCTTCGCTTAGAAGCTTATGAAAACTCCAGGCTGTATAAAGAGAAGGTGAAAGCTGTGCATGATAAGAACACCAAGAGAAGAGAGTTTCAACCTGGGGACTTAGTCTTCCTTTACAACTCCAGATTGCGGCTCATGCCAGGCAAGCTGAGATCCAGATGGGACGGTCCCTATTGAGTAGAGAAGGCGGAGCCATACGGAGTCTTTTACTTGAGCCATCCTTCAAGTTCTGAACTTATAAAGGTAAATGGACATCGCTTGAAGTTATTTCATGGCGAAAAGATGGCAAAAAACTAGGAGCTAGAGATCTTCCTCTTGGAAGATCCACCCACAGTAGAAGACTGAGCTAGTGGAGCGTCCAACTTAAGGACGTTAAAGC
Organism: Arachis ipaensis; assembly: GCF_000816755.2. NCBI lineage: Eukaryota > Viridiplantae > Streptophyta > Magnoliopsida > Fabales > Fabaceae > Arachis > Arachis ipaensis. The sequence goes on along the minus strand of NC_029791.2, from coordinate 68,370,162 downwards.
AAAGTGCTGGGTGGGAGATAACCCACCATGGTATGATCGTTCCTCCCCCTCTCCTTAATTTCCTTTTTCAATAACTCTTCTCAATACTAGTGCCTATAGTTTGCATCTGCATTTGCATATTGCATAAAAAAAAAAGGGGGGGCACGCAACGCGACAGCGTCGCCGACGCGTCCGCATCATATGTGCCTCGAGGAAGAAAAGAGATTTTACATAGAGTCATGCGAGAGCGTGGCTGGAGGCGTGCCTTTGGCACAATTTGATCCACGCGACCGCGTCGCCCGCGCGTCCGCGCCATGTGGGAAAAAGGCCTCCCACGCGTCCGCGTCCGCGTCACACACGCGAACGCGTGCCCTAAAATATCGATGTAAAAAGGGTGTATGGCAGAGAGTTGAGCTGGAGTTGGGCTGGACTCATACTAGAAGCATAAGCCCTACCCTGTGAACGCGTGCCCCACACGTCTGCGTCGCTTTTCTACGTATGGCCATTCACACGATCGCGTCAACCACGCGACCGCGTCACCCCAGAATTTGGCAAGATGAAGTTCACACAGAGAGTTATGCGAACGCGAGGCTGCCCTCGCGCCACCAGCACAATCCATGTCACGCGTCCGCGTGACCGATGCTTCCGCGTCACTTCACCTAAGCGCTATTCACGCGTCTGCGTCGCATGCGCCGCACAACTCATCTAAATCTGCCAAATATCTTATATTTTTTCTTCCCCAAATCCTACTTTTTCTTTTCACTTCTTCTTTCTTCCCCCCTTCTTCCTTCTTCCTTCTTTCTCGCTATCTCCCTTTTTCTTTTTCACATCCATTATCAAGGTTTATTTGTTCTTCCTTCTTTACTTTTTCATTATTATTTTTCTTTTTCTTTTATTCATGTTTTCTTATGTAGTTTTCTTTTTACCTTCATTATCTATATTTTCTTTTTCTTTCTTTTTCTTTGTTCCTTTAATTGGTGTTGGAAATTTAATTGAGCATCTGTTTTCTTCTACATTTTTCTTGTGAATTATTAAGAAATTATTTGACAATTAAATATTACTTCTTAAAGGGTTGCTTGCATGTTCAATTTAATACTTTCTGTACCTTATTTACCATGCATGCTAAGTGTTTGTGAAAAAATCCGTATGGCATTGTGCATTATTTTCAGATTTCTTTTAATCTACTACTCTAAATGCTTGCTTTTCACAAAACTCTTTTTTTCTATTTTATTAATTATATATAATTATTAATACAAATAGATTGTTAGTTTGGAAGACTTGGTAATCTCCCTCGGACATCGAATGCTTGATCTATGCTACACATGCCTTTGCTGGCATGCCAATAAATACCTTGCATTTAACTGTCATCCCATGCACTTGCTATATTTCTATTGATGACTTTTCACATGTAGTCATGACCATGTGTTAAGGTCATTCTTTTTTGCTGTGCATTGATTACCACCTTTCCCGTTCTCTTCCTTGCTCTAACCCTTGACATTTTAACGTACTTTCTCTTTTTTTTTAGGATGGCCACCAAGAAAGGCAAGGAGAAAGCTACTCCCAAATCAACAACAAGGAGAGGAACAAAGAGAGCATTAGTGGCAGAGCCATCTTCAACTATAGTTAAGCCCTCAACAAAAAGAATTAAGAGGATTATAAAGGTCGATGAAAAAGAGAAAGCCTTCCCAGCAAAGGACACTGCGTGATTTACCAACCGCTACTGTGAGCAGATGTTCCCCATCCTGGTAGAAAGGAGTTACAACAACGAATACCTTCTTATCCTCCCGACAAGTATTGCTGAATTTGTTGAGCCGCGAATTGAGCAACGATAATGGGGATTCCTACAGAGACAGCCACAGTAGGTTAATCTTTCCTGGGTAGTCGAGTTCTACTCTAATTTCCACCTGCCAATCCTGCAGTCTGTCTATGTCCGTCAGAAGCAAGTCCCCATTACAGAAGAGGCCATTCAGCGAGCTCTAGATCTTCCCCCTGCTCCACAAGGACTGGACGCAAGCATGATTATTGCACAAATTTGACTGGGACGCTATTCTCAGAGTTATTGCACAACCTGGCAGCAGATGGATTTTTGGATACCATCGTTCCCGCCCTAAGGGAATATTGGCTTCAGCACTTACCTTGGAGGCTCGAGTATAGGCACAGATCATGTCCCATTACGTCTTTCTGAGAACTCATGAGTCCTTTTTCACTGCAGACATGGCCATTCTACTATGGTGCATCCTCACACACCAGCCTCTGACTCTACCAAGACACATCCGGAATGCTATGGGACACGTACAGATTGCGGGCAACTTACTTTTCCCCGCCTTGGTTTCAGATCTCGTCTCAGCAACCGGAGTCTCCTACAGAGCTGGGGACACCAAAGTCATGCTTCCATGGGATGATCAGTACGTCCCTAACGGAAAATATCTCAGGCCACCAATAGCCACTACCAGCCAGTCCGCAGAACAAGCTACAGACATTTCTCTTTCAACACCACAAGCACCTTCAACAAGTCAGCTGCTGCATCAAATACTGGAGAGGTTGGACCGGCAAGACCAGAAAGTGAAGCTACGAAAGCGCCGCAACCAGCGCCGATTCAATTACCTCAAGGAGCTACTCACAAGCAACCACAGACCTGACAAAGACCCTGACACTCTGGACTCCACTTCCTTTACCGGCACGGGGAGCCATGACGGTCCCAACTGTGGAGATACTGCTACCAGCCCCCCTTTGTTCCTGACAGATGGTGCTGAGGACGATGCAAAGCCTTAAGTGTGGGGAGGTCGGTCAGTACCTGACTTGCGGAGGTAATTTCTCTTCCTTAACACCAATAAAATAGGATATTTAGTTAGTTTTTACTTTTGTAAAATAGGATAGATTGATAGTAATAGGTTAATTGCATGCATGTTCTACTTGATTGAAAAAAATAATAAGTTTCTCTTAAGACCCTAATTTTGAAAGATTTCACTAACTTAAATCAAAATTTTTATGTTAAATTTGTTTGAAGTTGTATTTGGAACATAGTTTAAAAAGCTGAGAATACACAACCCGTGAAATTTTGAGCCTAAGTACATGGTTACATTATTTAACCATAAATATTTTTTCTTGTGTGTTTACTTCTCTATGATTGTAATTTGAAATTTGTTTTATCCTATATGTCCAATGTTAATGTGTTATATGCATGCATATGATTGAGGCCATTATTTGTTTAGCTCACTTATCCCAAATAAGCCTACCCTTTTAATCACCTTTGTTATCCACTTTGAGTCGTTTTAACCCCATTTGTTCTACATTTTACCATATTACTAGCCTTAAGTAGAAAAATAATTAAATATCCCTATTGAATCTTTGGTTAGCTTAAGATAGAAATTGTGTGTTAATTGAGTTTGGGAAGATTGTGGGAACAAAGGTTAATAAGGGAATGTGTCATGATAATATAATGGGAATTTGGGATGTGAAACTATAAAAATTAAAAATCCATGTGCATTGATAAGCTATGTTTATTTTCACGTTTAAAAAAAATCAATGCATATGTGATACAAGTAAGAGAAAAAGTTAATACACGAGTATGGAATGTGAAAAGGAAATTTTGGGTAGCTAGGTATGAAATTTGAAATTATATAGAATACATATATATGATTAGGTGAAAGCTTGGGTTAATTAAAGATTCAATTTATAAGCTCATTTAGCCATATATACCTTCACCCTTACCTTAGCCCCATTACAACCCTAAAAAGACCTCATGATGTTTGCATTGGTACATTAAATGTTGTTGATTGGTTAGGAGAAGAACAAAAAATAGAAAGCATGATTAGAGAAGGATAGAGTGATTACCCTATACACTAGAGAGATTAGAGTACACAAACATCATCAGTGAGGGTTCAATGCTTGATTCTATGTCCCCTGCTTTCACGAGCTGTCTTCTTACAAATTTACTTGCTTTTACTGTATGATTTGAATTAGTGGAATCTGTTCTATGCTCTGTCTTAGAGAACTTATTTATTTTTAATCAGATAGACAAAATCATATAGTTGCATTCATATATATAGGTTGCATTGCATTGCATGAGTCTTACATGTCCTTATTCATTCATATTTATCTCCTTCAACTAAGCATGAGGACGCTAATGTTTAAGTGTGGGGAGGTTGATAAACCACTATTTTATGATTTATATTGTGTTTAATTGTGTGGTTTTATCAAGTCTTCACCCACTTATTCATATGATTTGCATGTATTTACAAATCCTTCCTAAAAATGTTCTATGATTGAAAACTTTCTTCCTAAAGATCTTTTAATTGTATATTTTTTTTATTTTATCCTCCTTTATACCATTCGATGTCGTGATCCGTGTGTTAAGTGTTTCAGGTTTCATAGGGCAGGAATGGCTTAGAGAATGAAGAGGAAGCTTGCAAAGATGGAAGGAACACAAGAAGTTGAGGAGATGACCAGCGAGAAGTGACGCGGGCGCATGGCTCACGCGACCGTGCGAATTGGAGAAAATCGCAGTAACGCGCTCGCGTGCCTGACGCGACCGCGTGGATTGGAAGCTGCACAAGTGACGCGAATGCGTGGACAATGCGCACGCGTGGCACGGAAAAATGCCGGATGACGCGAATGCGTGGACGCCTCGGTCGCGTGGCGTGCACGATTTGCAGAATTTACAGAAGTCGCTGGCGTGAATTCTGGGCCGTGTTCTAACCCAGTTTTTAGCCCAGAAACGCAGATTAGAGCCAGTGAACATGCAGAGACAAAGGACGACATTCATTCCGCATAATTTTTAGTTTTTAGATCTGATTTTCACTCTTCCCCTAGGTTTTTTTTCTATATACTCATAATTGAGGATTTGATTTAAATTACATAAATTCTCTAATTTAATTTCCTGTTTATCAAACTAAAAAAAAAAACCATTTTGGAAAACCTCTGATTAGTAAAATAGCACATCTTCTTGCAACTCGTTGGGAGACGACCTGGGACTCATACTCCCAGTATTTTATTTCTAAAATTTGTGACAACTCTTTTCTAAATTGACAAGTGGATTTTTGATGGTTAAGAGCTGTACTTGCAATGCCATTTTTCTTAATAATTCTTAATCTACAAATTTCTGCCGCGTCAGAGCCTCCCCAACTTGATACAAAGAAATTTTAGGGGATCCCTCCCTTCTTCAAGCTGAATTGGGTATTCGCCGATTTCTTTTTTTGCCTTGTCTTTATTATTTTGTTGGTTTTGTCAATCCATTTCTTTCTAATTTGCAATTTTTGGTTTTGCTGCTTTATTTTTTAGAGATGGTGAAGACGTCTGATTCCATGAAAGCTTTTAAGAGGGCGAGGAAGGCGACCATGGCCCAGAACATCTCGACCAAATGTTCTGGGGAGGGATTCTCGAGAGTTACTCTGAAGAGGTCGACCTCGGACACCTCTGGGCCGAGGAGAGTCATACCGACCCCCCAGGTTCGCCTGGCTTCTTCTGATCCTCCCCAGTCGATCTCTGGTGCTGCCTCTCCTTCCGCTGCCGATCCTCCACCCAAGAAGCAGAAGACTGTTGAACCCTATAATCTAGATGCCCCTGACTTTGATGTTGTGGGGTTTGTTGATAACCAGATTGCCTCTTATGGCCGACTTCCTATGGACGACGTGTCCATCCTGCACCACCTGGATTTCATCACCAGTAGTAGTGTTCGGATGGCGCACATGGGTGCAGCTTTGTTTTGCTCAATCCAAGACTCTCCCATCCATGCGACAAAGGCTTTTATGATGGAAGCCAAGTCGGAGTATAACAGGATCAAGGGGTTGAAGGATGAGCTGGACGCCAAAGTGGTCAAGTTGGAATTGGATTTAGAGAAAGAGAAATCCAGGTCTGTTGCTGTGGAGGTTATTGCGAATCTAGCCGAGGAGATGGCCAAGAAGTCGAAGGAGAGTTATACTCAAACTTATGGCGAGTTGCTGGAGACCAGGGAGAGGCTGGAGTCTGCTCAAGCTGACTATACTGAGTTCCAGGGTCATCTTGTAGGCAGTGTGACTGATGCCTATGAAAACTTAAAGGCTCTGGTTCGAGTTCTTGCTCCCGAGATCGATCTGACTCTCTTCATTTTGGACAACATTGTGGAGGATGGAAAAATTGTCCCTGTCCCGGATGAGGATGAAGGGGAAGATCCCCCCTGTGCCGCCAATCAAAGCCTCTGCAGCTGCGACTTCTTCAAATCCTTCTGCCGAGGTCGACCATTCCCAACCCGATCCGGATTGTGAGATACTTAATTGTGAGGATGGGACAGTGGATGCTGTCCCTGTGAATATCATTCCTCCTCCTTCTGCTACTGACGCTGCTACTGGGGAAACTTTGCACCCCTTATGATTTATGTGTTTTTATCTCCACAGCCCGACTTGTGGGCTTTCGAACTCAATTTATGTAATTTTGGTTGTAACTTGGTTCCTTTGACTGTTAGTTGCTTCTATGCAACTTAGTAGATACACAAAGTACTTTTGAACTCTTGAGGTCCTCTTCCAGGTTGCCTCCTGAGTCTTTTTAATGATTGCTGTGTTTCTTTTGATATGCTGATTGTTCTTTTACAGCCTCTACAAGTTTTGTAGATCTTTATAGAGTGTTGGTACTCTGCTTGTCCGACCTCTTTTTGATTAGATCTTTTATCTATCTTCTGGTTGGACGAGGTGATCCTTAGGGCTAACTTGCTTGACAACTTTTTAGTGTTCTGGCAGAACCTTTTTAGTTAGTCTTTTGAACTATTTTGATAGCCTTGTTGTGGTGTCGTGGCTTTTGGGCTAAGCTGTTGATAAACCACTATTTTATGGTTTATATTGTGCTTAATTGTGCGGTTTTATCAAATCTTTACCCACTTATTCATATGATTAGCATGCATTTATAATTCCTTCACAAAAATACTTCATGGTTGAAAACTTGTTTCCTAGAGACTTTTGATTTTGTATTTTAATTCTCCTATATTTCATTTGATGTCGTGATCTGTGTGTTAAGTGTTTCAGGATTTATAGGGCATGAATGACTTGGAGATTAGAAAGGAAGCTTGCAAAAATGGAAGAAACACAAGAAATTGAGGAGATGACCAGCGAGAAGTGACGTGGACGCATGGCTCATGCGACCACGTGACATAGAGGAAATTGCAGTGACGCGGACGCATAGCTCACGCGACCGCGCGGATTGGAAACTGCACAAGTGACGCGAAGGCGTGGACGACGCGCACGCGTGACAAGGCAAAACGCTGGATGACGCGAACGCCTGGATGACGCGATCGCGTGATGTGCGCGATCTGCAGAATCTACAGAATTCGCTGGGGGCGATTTTGGGCCCTGTTTTGACCCAGTTTTCGGCCCAGAAAAGCATATTAGAGCCAGGGAACATGCAGAGACCAGAACACAACATTCATTCCGCATATTTTTAGTTTTAGATATGATTTTACTCCTCTTCTAGGTTTTCTCTCTACACATTCATAGTTCTTAGGATTTTGATTTTATTTGCTTTTTGGACTGGGATATTGAGAAGAGTTATTACCTCCGTCAAGACTTCGTCATTCTAGTTTGTTTCCTTACCTGTCACTTACTCTTCCATGTCCTTTATTTACTCAGAGTTACTCTTGGATTATTTCTAGAATTTATTTATACAAGAACTATTTTTATTTTTAATTGATCCTTTTGATTATTATTTATCATGTCTTTCAATATTTTCCTTTCTTATTTCGTGGATTTTACAATCATAATGAGCGAGTAGTTCCATAACTTGATTGGGAGTTGATTGAGAGGAGGACCTTGAGTTGGATGCTCAGGAGTAAAATTATAGTTGGGTTTCACGTTGGGTCGCCCTCTAATCACTGACACTAGTCCTTCCCAAGGGAGAGGATTAGAACTTGTGAATAGAAATTGACTTCCAACTTGCTTAACTTTCCTTTACCTGGTAAAGGATAATTGAGCAAGCAACCTTTAATTATCACTTTTATCTTGAGAGAACTCCATCAAGGATAGGGCTTCCAACTAATCTACTCCCGGTCAAGGTTTTTATTTAAATTACATAAATTCTCTGATTTAATTTCTTGTTTATTAACTCAAACCATTTTTAGAAAATATCTGATTAATAAAATAGCACATCTTCTTGCAACTCATTGGGAGACGACCTGGGATTCATACTCCCAGTATTTTAATTTTAATTTTGTGACAACCACTTCTAAATTGATAAGCGGATTTACGGTTGGTTAAGAACTGTACTTGCAACGTATCTCTTATAACAATTTCTTAACTCGCCAATTTCTGCCACGTCAGCTGTGTCCCTTCTAGCGCACCCTTTTTGTTGGTCCGACTTCTCGTGTCGATCCGAGCTGTAGCTTTCGTTGGTCCGACTTCTCTTGTTGGTCCAATCTGTAGCTTTCATTGGTCGACTTCGCTTGTCGATTCTTCCCAAGTTATTTTTAGTAATCAATTTTTAATCAGGGCTGGCCAGGCCTCTTTCTATGGATTACTTTTTATAACTTGGTTGCTTTGATTGGTCTGGTCCGACTTCTTCTTAGTTGGTCCTTTCTAAGTTATTTCTAGTAATCCATTTTTACTCAGACCTTGTCAGGCCTCTTTTTATGGATTACTCTTTATAACTTTTGTCGCTTTGATTAATCTGGTCCGACTTCTTCATGTCAGTCCGTTCTAAGTTATTTTTAGCAATCCATTTTTTCTCAGACCTCGTCAGGCCTCTTTCTATGGATTACTTTCTATAACTTCTTGCATTAATCAATTTTTATCACTATTTCATCTTGCCAATTTTTGTAGAATTCGGGCGGTGAGTTTGGTTCTCACTTAGCCGACCTTGTCGAAGTCGGGCGGTGAATTTGGTTTTCACCTTGCCCACCTTTGTCAAAATCGGATGATGAATTCGATTTTCATCGTGATCGGGCGGTGAATTTGGTTTTTCAACTTGCCGACCTGTAGCTTTGTAATCGGACGATGATTTTTTGCATTCAGATTAATGGGTCTTGGTAGAAAAATTTTGTAGAGAATTTGGAAAATTTTATTCAAAATAGAAAATAAGCATATAGGAAAAAATATATACATGTGGGTGCTTACCCTTCTAAGTCAGGCAATTTTGCAGATCTTGGCTTGGTGTCTCGTTAAAAAACCTTTTCAGAAAAAAGAGTGTACTTTGGCTTAAGACCTTTATTACCGTCTAACTATAATGCCTTCTTATGTTTCAGGCGTGCCATGACCTTGGCAGCTCTCACCCCTCAGGTCGGACACTTTGTAGTAGCCTTTTTCCAGTACCTCGGTAACTCGGTAGGGTCCTTTCCAATTAGCCGCGAGCTTTCCTTCTCCTGGTCGACCTGTTCCGATGTCATTTTGGATTAAAATGAGATGATTGTGGGAGAAACTTCGTTGGACGACTCTTCGATTGTATCTTGAGGCCATTCGATGTTTTAACGCCTCTTTCCTAATCCGAGCTCTTTCTCGGATTTCTGGAAGTAGGACGAGCTCTTCCCTTTGATTTTGGGAGTTGGCCTCTTTATTATAGTAGATCATTCTGGGGGATCCTTCTTCGATTTCTAACGGGATCATTGCCTCCATTCCGTAAGCCAATCGGAAAGGTGATTCCTTTGTGGTGGAGTGTGGAGTTGTCCGATATGCCCATAGGACTTGTGGGAGCTCTTCAGCCCAGGCTCCCTTTGCATCCCATAATCTCCGTTTTAACCTAGCCAATATGACTTTGTTAAATGCTTCTGCTTGTCCTTTAGCTTGTGGGTGTTCTACGGATGTAAATTGGTGCTTTATTTTTAAGTCTGCTACCAACTTCCAGAAGCATGCGTCTGTGAATTGAGTTCCATTGTCTGTGGTGATGGAGTAAGAACCCCAAACCTTGTAACAATATTCCTGTATAAGAATTTCCGACTTCTTTGAGCAGTAGCATTAGATAGGGGCTCTGCCTCAATCCATTTTATGAAGTAATCTATCCCTACAATTAGGAACTTGACTTGTCCCGATCCTTAGGGAAAGGGTCCGAGGAGGTCGAGTCCCCATTTTGCAAATGGCCAAGGTGATGTTACGCTGATGAGCTCCTCTGCTGGGGCGATGTGGAAGTTATCATTCTTTTGACATGGTGGGCATGTCTTAACAAACTCAATTGCTTCTTTTTTGTAGAGTTGGCCAAAAGAATCCTACCCGGAGTACCTTTTTGGAAAGAGCTCGTGTCCCCAGATAATTGCCACACATGCCGCTGTGTATTTCTTCAAGGACCTCCTTTGTATTAGAGATCGGCACACATTTTAATAGGGGTGTTGAAATTCCCCTTTTGTATAGGGTGTTGTTTATGATGGTGTAGTATTGTGCCTCTCGTCTCAACCTCTTCGTCTCCTTCTTATCTGTAGGGAGTGTCTCTGATTTGAGGTAATTGATTATGGGGGTCATCCATCCTTGATCCTGACCTGATATGGCTAGGACCTTTTCTTCCTCCGAGATTGATGGACTTTGCAATATTTCCTGGATGAGACTTCTATTATTGCCCCATGGTTTGGTGCTGGCTAATTTTGAGAGTGCATCAACTCGAGCGTTCTATTCCCGAGGTATATGGTGGACCTCATATTCCCCAAGTTGTTCGAGTTGTTCCCTGGTTTTGTCTAGGTACTTTTTCATGGTAGGGTCCTTAGCTTGAGGTGACTACTTGCGAATCGTTGAAGATGATAAGCTTTTAAACTCCAACTTCCTTAGCCAGTCTCAAACAAGCTAGTAATGGCTCATATTCGGCCTGGTTGTTTGAAGCAGGGAACTCGAATTTTAGGGAGAGTTCGATTTGGGTTCCTTGGTCACTTTCTATTATCACCCCTGTCCTACTTCCGGTTTTGTTTGAAGAGTTGTCTACATAGAGATCCCATTTTGTAGGAGTTCCTGGGGTGTCAGTATACTGAGCAATAAAATTGGCCAAATACTGTGACTTGATGGCTGTCCGAGCTTCATATTGAAGATCGAACTTAGATAGCTCGACTGCCCATTGTAGAATCCTTCCAGCTAACTCTATCTTCTGTAGAATGCCTTTTATGGGCTGGTTGGTCCGAACCCTGATGGTGTGAGCTTGAAAATACGGGCGAAGTCGTCTAGATGTTAGTATGAGAGCGTAGGCGAACTTTTCTATCCTTTTAATAGTTCAGTTCGGCCCCTTGTAGGGCTTTGCTGATGAAGTAGATGGGTTGTTGCCCACTTTCGTCTTCTCTGACTAGTGCTGAGGCTATTGCCCGACTTCCCACTGCGAGGTATAATATGAGTGCTTCTCCTTCCCATGGTCGAGTAAGAATAGGTGGTTGTCCTAGGAATTTTTTGAAATCCTGGAAGGCTTGCTCGCACTCTGTGGTCCATTCAAACCTTTTTCCCTTCCTTAGTGTGGCGTAAAAGGGGAGAGATCTTATGGCTGATCCGGCTAGAAATCTGGCCAAGGCTGCCAGTCTTCCATTGAGTTATTGTACTGCTTTAATGCAGGTCAGACTTTTCATGTTGAGTATAGTTCCACATTTATCCAGGTTTGCCTCAATTCCTTGTTTTGTTAGCATGAAACCCAGGAATTTGCCGGCTTCTACTGCAAAGGTACACTTTGTGGGATTAAGTCGCATGCTATACTTTCTGATGGTGTCGAACACTTTGGTGAGGTCGGACAGTAATGATTCCTCACTTTGTGTTTTTACCAACATGTCATCCACATATACCTCCATGAGTTTCCCGATATGGTCTGCGAAGACCTTATTCATTAGTCTTTAGTAGGTAGCTCCTGCGTTTTTGAGTCCGAATGGCATGATGACATAATAGTAGTTTGCTCTTGGGGTTAGGAATGAGGTCTTTTTCTTGAACCGGTGGGTACATTGGGATTTGATTATATCCTGAATAAGCATCCATGAAGGAAAGGTACTTGTATCCAGAGGAGGTATCTACTAGAGTGTCTATGCTTGGGAGTGGATAGGGATCTTTTGGGCAGGCTTTATTCAAATCGGTGTAATCAGTGCACATCCGCCATTTCCCATTTGACTTTTTTACCAATACAACGTTGGCTAGCCATAGTGGGTACTTGACTTCTCTTATGAATCCTGCCTCTAGTAGAGCTCGTACCTGTTCTTCCACAGGTTGGAATCTCTCTGGTCCGAGCTTCTGACGCTTCTGTTGTACTGGCCGAGATCCTGGGTATACTGCCAGTTTGTGGCACATTAGTTTGGGATCTATGCCCGACATGTCTGCGGCCTTCCATGCAAAGAAGTCGGCATTATCTCTTAGGAACTGTATCAGAGACTCCTTTATATCTCTTTTTAAATTCGCCCCAATATTTGTTGTTTTATCTGGGATATCTCCAATCTGGACTTCCTCGATCTCGCCCTCCGGTTGTGGACGAATTTTTTCCTGGCCTCGAACTCCTCCAAGTTCGATACTGTTGATTTCTTCTCCTTTGCCTCTAAGATTCAGACTTTCGTTGTAACAACGTCGCGCAATTTTCTGGTCTCCTTTTATCATGGCTATCCCTTCTGGGGTTGGAAACTTCATGCATAGATGTGGAGTCAAAACTACTATGGCAAGTTGATTTAACGTTGTCCAACCTATCAGGGCATTATAGGCTGAGCTCACGTCGACTACAATGTAGTCTATGTTGAGTGTCCTTGATCGGGTTCCCTTTTCAAAGGTTGTGTGTAGTGATATATATCCAAGGGGTTGGATTGGAGTATCTCCTAGTCCAAGCAAGCTGTTTGGATATGCTCTGATCTCTTTTTCTTGTAGGCCGAGTTTGTCGAAGGCGGATTTAAACAAGATATCTGCCGAGCTTCCTTGGTTCAGTAGTGTGCGATGGAGCTTGGTATTGGTCAATATGATAGTAATGACCATGGGATCATCATGTCCTGGGATGATGCCTGCAACGTCTTACTGGGTAAAAGTAATAGTAGGGATGTCGGGTGATCCTTCTCCTCCTCCAATGTGATATACTTCTTTAAGGTGCCTTTTGTGAGATAATTTGGAGATCCCTCCTCCTGTGAATCCTCCATTTATCATGTGAACGTGCCTCTCCGGGGTGCGGGGTGGTCGTTCAGCTCGTCTGACCTCTTCATCCCTTCTTTTTTTTCTGGGTTCCTCTGTTTTGTTGGCTAAGTACCAATCTAGTCGCCCCTCTCTTACCAATTTTTCTATGACATTCTTTAAGTCAAAGCACTCGTTTGTAGGATGTCCATAAATTCGGTGGTATTCACAGTATTCTGTCTGATTTCCCCCTCTTTTTTTGCTTTTGATTGGACGAGGTGGTGGAATTTTCTCATTGTGGCATACTTCTCGAAAAATGTCCACAAGAGACACCCGAAGAAGGGTATAATTGTGATATTTTTTAGGCTTATCTCTGTGTTGATATTCTTTTTTCCTGGACTCTTTATCCTTATCCCGGGAGGAGTAGGAAAATTCGGATTTTGAGGTCTCTCTTAACTGAGAATTTTCTTCCATGTTGATATACTTCTCTGCCTATTATTGCACTTCATTTAAAGATGTTGGGTGTTTCTTTAATATAGAGTGACTAAAGAGTCCTTCTTGCAGGCCATTGATGAGACCCATGATGGCTGCTTCTGTTGGTAGGCTTTGTATGTCTAGGCATGCTTTGTTGAATCTTTCCATGTAAGATCGAAGACTCTCCCGATCTCCTTGTTTGATTCCTAATAGGCTTGGGGCGTGTTTGGCTTTGTCCTTCTGAATGGAAAATCTGGCAACAAACTTCTTGGCTAAGTCATCAAAACTTGTGATGGATCTGG
>NC_029791.2:68284302-68356419 GCF_000816755.2 Arachis ipaensis | reverse complement strand
TGTTTGATTTCTAATAGGCTTGGGGTGTGTTTGGCTTGGTCCTTCTGAATGGAAAATCTAGCAAGAAACTTCTTGGCTAAGTCATCAAAACTTGTGATGGATCTGGAAGGCAGACTGTTGAACCACTTAATAGTTGTCTTGGTTAGGGTTGTCAGGAAGCCTTTGCAACGAATAGCATCCGAGGCATCGATGAGATACATTCTGCTTCTAAAATTGCTGAGATAATGGCTTGGATTGGAGGTATCGTTGTATGGGGTCATGTCGGAAGTTTTAAAATCCTTTGGAACTTTAGCGTTCATGATTTCTTTGGTGAAGGGATCTTGATCTTTCGGGGAGTTGTCCTCGTGTCTGGGTTGGATGGTTTTAGTTTTTAGGTCGGCTTTGAGTTTTAGGAGCTCGTCTTCTAACTCACGACGTCGCCTAGTTTCTCTTCGAAGGCTTCTTTCGGCTTTGCGCTGGAATTTGGCCTCCTGTTCGAGCTGCTTGAGCTGATTTTGTTGTTCTCGGAGGGCTTCTAAAATTTCTGTATTTGGAGAATGCTTTTCTCCATTTTGTTGAGGTGTGTCTTTGGGTGTGGTGTCTGCCTTCTTGTGCGGCGTCCTATTTTCTAAATCAAAGTTGTGATCGTTGTCAATGCCGTCTGCCATGATGATGGGATGACTTCTAGGTTCCCCGGCAATGGCGCCAATGTTCCGAGGGTTACTTGAAACTGAAGGTCGATCTCGGATGAGATCTGCGGTGGTAGTCATAGCTATCGTGTCTGACTTGTTGGATCTGGTAGAGCTAGAGATGCTGCTGATCCTTGGTCACCGGAGGGTGGTGGTACCTGCAAGAGACTCCGATGCTTAAGTTAGCATGGGCTTTAATCAGTTTTTTAGTAGAATCAGAGTATGAGTTATACCTGGGTGCTCTAGTGTATTTATAGTAGTGTGGAGTGACCTTTCTGGAGATAAGATAGTTATCTCATCTTATCTTATCTTTAAGTGAAGTCATCTTATCTTCTAGGGAGCCGCCTTATCTTTCTTTGCTTTGCCGCCTTTGAACTTGGGCTGTGCTCCTTTATTCGGGCCTACTTTGGGCTCTCCTATCGATTTGGCCGAACTCCTTGAGAGGAGGTCAGGTAATCCTGACCTGAAGAGGTCGGTCGACTTGTCTTCAATCAGCCCGGGTCATACAGCTCAACCCAGGGCATGAACAGGGACACAACCACAAAAAGAGACAAGAAATTGTGACAAACAATAAAACACTAGGGAAGCGAAAATTACCAGGCACACATCACAGCAAAAGAGTGCAGGGATCACCACAAAGATGCAAGCTTTTTCTGAAAATCATGAAAACAAAATGTCGAAAAGAAAGACACAATCTTTTTTCGAAAGGGTCAAGATTCTCAGAGACAAAATTAGTAAAAATCACATGCAACAGTGGAGACATACAAGAAGGTGACTAACAAAAACATAAAAGGGAAAGAAAATACCAACCTGTAGAGGAAGAAGAAGCAAGCGCAAGGGAAGGATCAGGAAGAAACAGCGACGAATCCACACCAACAATCACTTTCGAAGCAAGGAAAGGGGGAAGCACGAAGACGCGAAAATAGAGGGGGTAGAGGAGCGAAGCATTGCAGCTAGCAAAAGCGAAGAGAAAGGAGAGGAAAAACTGAAAGATGAGGCTTAAAAATTCAAAATGAAATGAAAAAGAGGGAGAAGACGGAACGACGAGAGGAGTTAATAAGCATTAAAACCCTCGCATGTTTCCAAGGAAAAAAATGCGTGCTACAAACAAGGGAAAGAAACGCTTCGCATTTTAAAGCAGAAAGGCTAACCTAACAGGAGTTCTACAAGAGATCGACAAAAGGCTAAATGCTCGAGCACGGCATCCCCAAAAAAGGGTCGACGTCTCAAAAACACGACCTCAAAGGAATGTCCAAGCTCAAGTAGGGGCACTGTTCATACCCTGGGTCGAGCTATACGACCCGGGCTGACTAAAGACAAAGCGAGCGACTTCTTTAGGTCAGGTCCCCCGACCTCTTCATAAAAGGGTTCGGCCAACTCACCATAAGAAGCCCAAACAGGCCCAAACAAAGAGACACAGCCCAATCTAAAGACAGCTAAAGCCTAGAAAGATAAAGTCGGTTCCCCTTAGAGATAAGATGAGTTCACTAAAAGATAAGGTAACTAACTTAACTTATCTAGAAAGGTCACACTACTATAAATATACTGGAGCACCCAAGTATAACTCATACTCTGATTCTACTAAAAACCTGCTTAAAGCCCGTGCTAATTTAAGCATCGGAGTCTCTTACAGGTACCACCACCCTCCAGTGACGAAGGATCAGCTGCACCGCCAAGTCCAACAAGTCGAACACGACAGCTCCGGCCACCACAGCAGATCTCATCCGAGATCGACCTTCAGTTTCAGGTAACCCATGAAACAATTGGTGACTATAAAGGTAAGTGTTTGGGTTTCATTTGGGTGCATTGTAGTGATGGTGTAAAAAAGTCATCAAGAAAATATAAACAAAAACCTACTAGGAAAAGCAAACAAACAACCAAAAAGTGCTATTTACACTATTAACATATTCACAACAACTAAAAGATATAACACCGTTTGCACTCCCCGGCAACGACGCCAAATTTTATGAGAAGAACTATTGTTAGTTTAGATTTTCACAAAATAGAATTCCATCATTGAAAGTATAGTCTAGACCAACAATTAATTCCCAAATCAAATGTTTAAATTCAAATCGAATCACCGAGAGTAATGAAACCTCGAGTCTTTCTCCCTAGGAATGCAAATGATGTGTTTTTCTTGCGGTTGTTAAGAGGACAAAAAGGGTTTTTGAATTAAAGAACAAAATATTAAAAGAACTAAGCAATAAAAGAACCAAGAGATGATCAAAATTGTAATTAAAGCAAGTAAAGATAAAATGAGATCAAAACTAGTGAAAATGCAAGGGATGCAATAAAGAGCCTTGACTTGGGAATGAGAATCCAAGGAATCCTATCATCACCATAACCACAACTATGGTAATTATGATGAGTCAATCTCGCCTAGTCAACCCCAACCATCGAGGAGTAAGTCAAGTAAGCATAATTGACCTTAATCCATAAGTCCTAACCAACTTACCAAACTAGTTGATAAAAAGCTAGCGTCAATGGAAACAAGAGTCAACTAACTACCCAAGAATTACCACTAAATGTTAGACATTATGACTCTAGTATCCTAGGAACTCAAAGCACAAGCCAATGTGGTATCTACTCAAAATCTAAGGTTGGCATTTTCACAAACACCTTGTGTGCATAAAAGTAAAACATGGAAAATTGTAAAGGAAAATGAAAACTATAACCAACTATCAACAAAACCAATCATGAACAAGCAATCAAACATAAAGGAAGCATAAAACATAAAATTCATTGATCAAAATTTCAAGAAACACAAAATTGCAAATATGAACAAGTAACTTGAACCAAAAGGGAATGAAAGTAAAGACAATGTAATTAAAGAGGAAATTTAGAGTACTTACAATTAAAGAAGCAAAATCCAAAAGAAAAGCTTGCTATAAAATGCTACAATGGAGATGGAAATTGAAATGAAACCCTAAGAGAGCAAAGTTACACTACTCCTACTCCTAATACTATGAAAAACTTGTAAAAAAAACTAAAACTAAACCTAATGTATGCTAATATTGATATGTGTTGATTCTCCCCTCATATAGCACTTCAAAATCAGCATCCAAGCCTTCCAAAATGGCCCAAAAGGGACCTGTGCGGACGCACAGATGTGTGCGTCTGCACACTTGGCTGAATGTTGACCTGTGCGTACGCACAGGTGCTTGTGCGTACGCACACATGAAAATTCTCGCTTGCGCGCACGTATGCAGGGCTGTGCACACGCACACTTTGATGTATGCTCTTTTCCTTGTTTTCTTCATGTTTTCTCCCTTGTACATGCTTCCTTCCACTTTTGGCTATCCATTCTTGCCTCCAAGGCCTGAAAACACTCAGCAAACATGTCATGGCATCGAATGGAATAAAAGTGGAATTAAATTGCTCATTTCAAGCACAAAATTGCATGTTTTCATATTTAGGTTCAATTTAGGGGCAAAACACAAAAGTATGCTATTTTAGTGCTTAAGTGTGAGTTCATGTGCTAGAATCCATCCAAATTAAGTCAAAATATATCAGTAAATATGGACTCATCAGAGATACAAGGGAAGGATTTGTATACCGGATGTCGGGAGTTTGAGGCAAGACTTATTGTCAGAAGCTCATAAGAGTGGGTTTTCCATTCATCCCAGAAGTATGAAGATGTATTATGACTTAAAGAAGATGTTCCGGTGGCCTGGGATGAAAGGTGATGTAGCAACAGTGGTATCCAAGTGTCTGACGTGTCAGAAAGGAAAGATAGAGCATCAGAAACCATCAGGAATGCTACAACCACTTGAGATTCCTCAGTAGAAGTGGGAAGGAATTGCAATGAATTTTGTAACCGGTTTATCGAGGACTAGGTCAGGATTTGACGCGGTTTGGGTTATCGTGGATCGCTTAACCAAATCCACTCATTTTCTGCCTATCCAAATAAGTTGTTCAATGGAGGAGTTGGCAAAGTTGTATATCAAGGAGATAGTAAGGTTGCATGGTGTGCCATCGAGCATAGTATCGGACCGTGATCCCCGATTCACATTAAGGTTTTGGGGAGCTTTCCAAAGAGTTTTTGGTACAAAGCTATGTCTCAGTACCGCATATCATCCGCAAACTGATGGACAGTCGGAAAGGACTATTCAGATGTTAGAAGATATGCTTAGAGCATGTGTATTGGATAAACCTGGAAGTTGGGATCGTTACATGCCATTGGTGGAGTTTGCGTACAACTATAGCTTTCATGCGAGCATTGAAATGGCTCCGTATGAAGCCTTGAATGGATGGAAGTGCCAATCTCCACTTTGTTGGTATGAATCACGTGAAGTGAGCATTTTGGGTCCTAATTTGGTAGCAGAGACTACTGAAAAGATTAAGAAGATACGAGAGAGAATTCTAACTGTTCAGAGTCAATAGAAGAGCTATGCAGATCAGAGAAGGAAACCGTTAGAGTTTGAAGTGGGAGAACATGTATTCTTGAGGGTTACACCGACGACTGGGATCGGAAGAGCGATTAAGACTAAGAAATTGAATCCGAGGTATCTAGGACCATTTGAGATTCTAAGGCGATTCGGACCGGTGGCGTATCAAGTAACCTTGCCGCCTCATTTGTCTAACTTACATGACGTATTCTACGTGTCACAACTTCGTAAGTACACATCAGATGTGGCTCATGTGTTGGAACCTAAGTCGGTCGAGTTGAGGGAGAACTTAACTTTCCAAGTAACGCCAGTGAGAATTGATGACACTTGTGTGAAGAAGTTGCGAGGAAAGGAAGTTTCATTGGTTAAAGTTGCTTGGGAGTGAGCAGGAGTTGAAGAACATACTTGGGAATTGGAGACTGAGATGCGTAAGGATTACCCCAAGCTTTTCTTAGGTAATTGCTAAATTTTGAGGGCAAAATTTCTTATTTGGTGGGGAGAATGTAAGAACCGCGACTAATTAACCGCTTAATTAGTCAATTAATATTGATCAAAATAGAGTCCAAAAATTTAGAGTTAGAATTTGAAGATGTGGATATGATTTTTGGACTCAGTAGGTTTTTCTGAGTTAGAAAATGTGTTTTTTGCGGAAAAATCATGAAAAACCATGAACTGGCAGTCAAACCAGTTGAACCGGTTCAAGTCCACCCGGTACTGCGCGAGAAAAATGTGAAAACAGTCAAAAACCTTAGAAAAATATTAGAAGTTGAAAACCGGGAGTTAATTTTAAAGGTTTGGCCCGAAGTTGGGCCAAACGAGCTAAAAATGTAATGGGTTGGACCGGGCCAAAGTTGGGCCCAAGCCCAACATATATAAGGGTTCATTTAATGAACCCACTTCAGCACAAACTCTTAAACACAACAAAACACAGCTGAGGAAGAGAGGAAGAAGAAATCCCCATGAGCAATATTCATTGTCAACTTCACAAGCTCATATTTGAGCTATAGAGCTCCGATTGCCGCACCATTTATGGCTACGCGCTCCTTGTGAAGAGCTCTACAAAACCCACCCAAGAA
Source organism: Arachis ipaensis (assembly GCF_000816755.2). Classification (NCBI taxonomy): domain Eukaryota; kingdom Viridiplantae; phylum Streptophyta; class Magnoliopsida; order Fabales; family Fabaceae; genus Arachis; species Arachis ipaensis. Next base: position 68,350,287 of record NC_029791.2, on the reverse strand, counting down.
ACTGGTAAGGAAAGCTCGAATCCCCCTCAGTTCTTCTCTTCAAAATTTCGAGTTTTTAGGGCTTTAGATTAAGTGAGTCTTTGTGATTTTGGATGTTTAGGTTCACTCTAATCCTTGCTTAGCATTTTGATAACTGAAGGGTTTCTAATTACTCAACTCAAGCCAAGAGGAGAAAAATCTACTCTAACATCCTTCCAAGCATTTTGTCAAACACTTGGAAGGCTTAAAAGGAAAGCATGGTAAATTGACAACAAGAGTATTAAATCTACAACTACCCAATTATGAAGAAACAATAACAACAACTCAATTAAATAACAAAGGAATATAAAACATAAATTGAATTAAAAGGAAAGCCAAATCCAACAATAGTCCATCATGCAAGAGAAACATCAAAAGGGAAATTGACATGGAAACTAAGAGAACAAGGATGTAACAACAAGAATTTGAAAGAAAAACAAAATGAAAACATGAAATTAAACCTAAATATAAGAAGAGTTAACCTAATCCTAACCTAATTCTAGAGAGAAGAGGGAGCTTCTCTCTCTATAAAACTAACTAAAGGCTCATCATAATTCCTCCAAGTGCTTCTTCCTTCACCCCCGTTGAATTCTGCATGTAATAGGCTCAGAAAATGAGTTGGATTTGGGCTTAGGAAGCTCAGAAATTGCCCCCAGCGTTTTCACTTTAATGAGGTCACGTGCGAGCTACGACGCGTATGCTTGGGTCACGCGTACGCGTCGATTGGCATTTTTACTTCCCATGCGTACGCGTCATGTCACGCATATGCGTCGCCATGCGACTTCATATTCACGCGTGTGCGTCATTCCCCGGCAACATTTTGATACGCGATATTTTGTCAGAATATAATTTTTCAATAGAATTATGTCGTGAGTATAGTCTAAACCAACAAGCTATAACGCATCAAACATAGAAAATGTGTCACCACAATTCAAAATCAATAATCAGGAGTAGAGTCCCGAGTCGTTCTCCCTAGGAGTTGCCCTAAGATGCACATCATTGGTTAGGAGTTCTCTTGGTAGTTTGAAGTTGAGTACAAGAAAAGTAAATGAACATGAATGAAAGCAATGAGAAATTAGTAATTGGACTAAGGGAAACAAGAACTTAAGCTAGCAAGTGAATGATTATCAATCAATGTAAAATCCTTAACTAGGGTTGGGAATTGGAATTCCTATCCTCATTGCCTCCAACAATTGTGATAAGAATTGGTTATTGCTCCACTTAGTTAACCTCTAACTATGAAGGAAAGTCAAGTGGAGATAATCAATTTGAGTCCACAAGTCCTAGTCAAATCCCAAAGAAAGACTAGAGTTAGTGTCATTCAAATCAATTAGCAATGTCCAATTATCAATCAACAAAAGGCTTGGACAATTCAAGTGTCTCCAATTATCCAACCCCTAAGCCAAGAGTGAAAATCTACTCCATAGCTATAGTTGACATTTTCTCAAACACTTGGTGAACAAGAATGAAAGGCATTGTGAAATTGAGAAGAGAAATTGAATTTAAACTATCTAATACAAGCAATCAACAACAATAAAGCAATTAACAACAATGAACAAGAAATTTCTCAATGCATTAATAGAAATCAAAGTAACAAGATCCAAATCCAAGATCTAAAATACTAGAGTAACAAGAACACTAGATTGAGAGTAGAAGAGTGAGATCTACAAATTAGAACAAAATAAAATTAAATCAAATTCAGATCTAACCAAAGGATCAAAGTGAAATTAAAATTGAGAAAGCCAAAACCTAGAGAGAAGTTATAGTTTCTCTCTCTAGGAACACGAACTCCCCAAAACTCTAGCTAGAAAAGTGTCTAATGTGTCAATCCCCCTTCAAGTCTTGGTCCCTTGGGTCTTTTCCCTCCAGAATTCAGCTCAAATTGGGCCTAGAGCTCCTCAGAAATCGCCAGCCATGATTTCACTAAAGAAGTCACGTGCCGAGCGTCACGCGTACGCGTAGGTCACGCGTACGCGTCGATGAGAATTCTGCCCAGCCACACTTATGCGTCCATTTTTGCGTGCCTATCCCAGATCCAAGCTCCCACATGTGCGCGTCGGTCACGCGTGCACGTCGGTGCTAATGCTCCAAAGCTCCATTTTTCATGCTCCTTCCACTTATGCATGCTTCCTTTCCCTCTTCTAGACCATTCTTGCCCCTATCAACTCTGAAATCACTTAACAAACAGATGACGGCATCGAATGGTAATAGAGAGTGATAAAAATATAGCTTATTTAGGGCCTAAAAAGCACGTTTTCAACCATTAAGCAAAATTGGGAAGGAAACACAAAACTATGCATTTTATATGGATAAATGTGATAGAATGTTGATAAACCCCCCTAAATTCTACACAAAATAAACCCTAAAATTGGGGTTCATCAAATCACTCTACACTTAAACCAAGCATGTCCTCATGCTAAAAGGGATTGAAAGACCAAAGAATCATAGGAGAATGGGAATTTATTAAATTGGAATTACCTATATGGATGCAACTAATGTAAATGTATCTATATACTTGGTCAAAGGTAAATCAACTTTCAAGAATGTATATGAGCACATAGGGCCAAAATGACAAAATAATTCTTGACTCTACCAATTCAAATATCAAATTGGAGTGTATACAACTTGCATGAAGAAAGCTCGTGAAAGCCGGGAACAAGGAATTGAGCATCAAACCCTCACCGAAAGTGTTTGCACTCTATCCTCTCTAGTGTTTAGGGTTGACCACTCAATTCTCCTCTAATCATGTTTTTTCCGATTTGTTTATCATCTAACAATCAACAACTATCCAATGCATGCAAACACCTATCATGAGGTCTTTTCATAGGTTGTAATGGGGCTAGGGTAGAGGTAAGGATGCATATATAGCTAAGTAAGCTCAAGATTTGAATCTTTGATTAACATAAGCTTCCCACCTAACCTATATAACAACCTATGGAAATCCAATATAAGCCTAACTACCCATTTTTCTCTTCTTCACACATTCATGCATTTTTTTTCTTTATTACCCCCATATGCATTGATTACTATTGAACCTTACTTTGGGGCATTTTGTCCCCTTTTTATTTCTTTCTTTTTTTTCTTTTTCTCTCTTTTTTTTATATTTTTTTTATTTTCCCTTTGTATATTTTTCTTCTTTTCTTTCTTTTTGAACTATAAAAATATACAAGAACATCAATGCACATGGCTTCACATTTAACGCATGAATATGTACCCAATTCTCAAGATCTTCAATGAAAATTCTAAACACCCTTTTACCTCAACCAATGTCCTAAGTTTTCCCACACTTGAATGACATATACTCACTAGCCTAAGATATTCAAAGATCCAAATAAGGACATTTATTGTTTTTCGCTTAAAGGCTTGTAATGTGTTGAAATTAAGAACCGAGGGGTTAAAATAGGCTCAAAGTTGGCTAACAATGGTTGATGAAAGGTAGGCCATTTGGGTAAGTGAGATAAATGAAATGATGGCCTCAATCATATAAATGCATGTCTACATGGAATAATGGATATAAAGAATCAAACAAATCAAAGATCACAATCATAGAAGGAGAATGATCACATACAAGAATGAAAATAAGTGATTATAAGATGTAACCACACAATTAGGCTCAATTCTCACATGCTTGTATTCTTAGCTCAAAAACCATGTTCCAAAATTCATTCTTAAGCAAGATTGACACAAAAATTTTCAAAAATTGGTAGGGTGCCCAAAAAATAGTTTCTTGGAAGATAAGTCATCACCATAACCAAGTAGTCCTAACATGCAAAAAAATGTTCAAATACAAAAACTAATCATGCAATCTATTCTAACTAACGAAAACAAAAGTCAAAATCATGGGTGTTGAAAAGAAAAAGGGTACCTACGCAAGTCGGTAACCGATCTCCCCACACTTAGAAGTTTGCACGGTCCTCCGTGCCAAAGGTGATACGCAAAGGGGGATTCGGGTCGCCACTTCCATCATACGTACCTTAAGTGCTTGCTTTACTGTGGTCCGAAGCGGATGTGGAAACGTCCGGCTCTTCCATAGGCGGGTTGACACAACCCCAAAGCTTCTTTATATAAGCAAATCGGCGTTTGTTTCGCCGCTCATATTGATCTATCTTCTCATGGAGCTCCAAAAGCAGTTGATGGGTTGACTTTGGTGGTGCGGATGAAGTGGTAGGAATAGCGGAGGAAGGGGCTTTGTCTAGGCTCATGGTGTCTATAGGACGCTGAAGATGATTCCCGCTCGGGACGATAACGCCCTTTGCCGGAATTGTTGCTATCATGTCCGTAGCCTCGCGGGGGACACCAGCAGCAGCAACCAAATCGGATACCAAGGCGGGAAATGGAAGATTACCCTTGGCATGGACCTGACCCATCGCTTGTCGGATGAGGAGAAGGATGTTGACTGTCCTCTCCGTGAGTATGCACCAGACAATGAGGGCTAGATCCGCTGTGATGGAGGACTTATGAGTGCTTGGGAGCACGTAGTGAGATAAGATCTGGGCCCATGATCGAGCCTCCACTGTAAGCGCGCGTGCGTCAAGCCACTTAGGCCGCATCCTGAGTCTCCTATTGGTCCAAAACGTCTCTGGTTGGCTAGTGACTCGAAGGTTCGAGTCCCAATCAAACCCAAATTCATTCCGCGGATGTAGGACCTCTTGGTAACCATCCATTTCCTCCGGTACCGGTAAAACATTAAGCGCTCACTGAATAGCCTCTTCTGAAATTGGAACTTGCTTCCGGCATACATAGATTGACTGAAGAGAAGGGAAGTGGTAGTTGGAGTAGAACTCCACCACCCAAGAAAGGTTGGTCTCCTGTAGTTTCCGCATTAGAAATCCCATTACCGCCACTCTATGCGGGGCATCACATACTGAGCAATGTGGTCCGGAGGGGCGAGTAGATGCTCGGAATGATAGTTCCTTTCAACCATGGTAGGGAACATAACCTCACAGAAGCGGTACGGAAACCTTGTGGGGTCCCTTTCCGGATTGCCCTTCTCTTGTTCATCAATATGAACGGTTCTTTGCCTTCTTAGAAAGGGGCTTAGCTCCTAGTGTAGGGTGCGCCTTGGAGGTTGATTTTTGGGGTGCCCTTTTTGTGGCCGGTTTCTTCGATGCCTTCTCCTTGCCTTTTTTGGTGGCCATCCTGAAAAAGAAAGGAAAAGAGGAAACATTAAACCCAAAGAATTAACACTCGAAAAATAACATGCAAGTGAAAATTAAAGCCCAAAAGGAATAATGCATCTTGAGGACGTGAGAGCTGTAACATATGAACAAGACAATAAGAAAATTATGGGGCATAACACTTAGCATGGGATACAAGAGTGAGTGAGGCATGTTGTATAAGACATGAGAAGGATAAACCCAAGCATCTAGAATCATACAAAGTAGCACATACAAGAAGAATAATGAGCACAAGAGAGTCATGCGCCTACTCTAACTCCAAGACAATGAAGCATGGAATAGGATAAGTTGGAGTTAGAGAGGGTGAACTCACAAATTTTGCAATACGCTATAAGAAAGCAAGTCAAGGGAATGAGCATAAGAATAGTCAACATGAAGAATGGTAAGCTCAATGCACATAAAGGAGAGGCAAGTGTATGAGAAAGAAGCACTAAGTTGAAAGCATAAAGTCAAATTGAACCAAAATGGTATAGGTGCCTTTCAACAAACACTTGGTGTGCAACATTCAAACAATGAGCAAGTAGGAAAAATTTAAACATGTAAAAACCCCAAATGAAATACCAAACAACAAAGCAACACCACATAGTCACAAAGGGATCAATAGATATCAAAAGGACCCATCAAAGCAAGAAAGAACTCAAAATTCAACACCCATGGAAAATAGGAAATGAAAGAAAGCAAACAAGCAAGAATCAATTAAGAAAAATGCAACCAAAAGGAAAAGAAAGAGAAAAACTAAATGCAACTAGTAAGAGAAAAATTTAAAATAAGAGACAAAAAAAAGAAGAAGGAGTAGGAGTAAAACCTTGAGAAGAAGAAGAAAGCAATGTGGAGTGTAGGTTGAAAATGGGAAAAGAGAGGGAAAGGAAAGAGAGGAGAGAGAAAATATGGGACCACCGGTGGTGGTGCTCGCCGGTGGTTGTGGGTGGAGACAAGGTGGTAGAAGATGGGAGAAGAAGGGAGGAAGTAATGGAAGAAGAGAGTTGAAGAAGCAAATCAAAAACAGGGCGCGCTGTGTAGTAGTGGCGTCTAGGATGCGACGCGTGCGCACGCTCCACGCGTACATGTGGAGGGATGGAAAAGAGAAGTAACGCGTAAGCGTCCCCCACGCGAGCGTTGTGCCTCGAGCACAAAGTAGGCATGAAGGAGGCACAACTCTCTGGTTTTTCTACCAAGAATTGGCTGAAGCGCAAATGACGCATGTGCATCCTTTATGCACACGCATGGATGGCAACATTGGCGACTGACACGTAAGCATTGCCTACGCTTACGCGTGGGTTGCAGTCGTGCCGCTGGCACAGAGAAGGCACAAGTCTCTGGTTTTTGTACCAGAGATTCCAAAATTTGCAAGCGATGCGTATGCGTGGGTATGCAAAGTGAAAAGGGATGCGTAAGCGTCGCTGATAAACCACTATTTTATAGTTTATCTTGTGCTAATTTGAGTGGTTTTTATCAGCTTTTCACCCACTTATTCATATGATTTGCATGTTTTACATTTTCTTTCCTAATCTTGTGCTATGATTGAAAACATGTTTCCTGGGCCTTTAAATTGCTAATTTTAAATCCTCTCTTATTACCATTTGATGCCGTGATATGTGCGTTAAGTTATTTCAGAGATTACAGGGTAGGAATGACTTAGAGAATGGAAAGGAAGCATGCAAAAATGGAAGGAATACAAGAAATTGAAGGAACTGCTAAAGCTGTCCAGCCTGACCTCCTGGTACTAAATCGACCATAACTTGAGCTACAGAGATCCAAATGACGCGGTTTCATTTGCGTTTGAAAGCAAACGTCCGGCGCTTCGCAACGATATATAATTTGCGATAGCTGCCTCAAAGCCAGATGATGCAAACGCGTGGATCACGCGGATGCATGTCCTGGAAAAAATGCAATCCACGCAAACGCGTGGACGACGCCTCCGCGTCACTTTGCCGCGACCTGAACGTAATAGAAATCGCTGGGGGCAATTTCTGGGCTATTTTTGACCCAGTTTTCGGCCCAGAAAACACAGATTAGAGGCTATAAAGTGGGGGAATGCGTCCATTCATTAACAGATCTTCCATTATTCACCTTTCATAAATTAGATGTAGTTTTTAGAGAGAGAGGTTCTCTCCTCTCTCTTAGGTTTTAGGATTAGGATTCCTTTTAAAGGATTTAAGATTTCAACTTCCTCTCAAGTTCAATATTCCTTTTATATTTTTATTTATTCTAATGCTTTTATTCATATCTGACTCATGTTACCAATTTGGCTTATGAATTCTTCGTATTTAGATTTGAATATTTTATTTAATATAATTTTAGGTATTTCAGATTTGACTTTGCTTTGCTTTATTTATATGAATGCTTTTAATTTAATTTAGATTTTTCCCTTTTGGCTTTGGTTGATTAATTGGTAACTCTTGAGTTGTCAAACTCATCGTGATTGATAATTGTTATTTTTGCTAATTGAATTGAATTCCGATAACTCTAGTCTTTCCTTAGGAGTTGGCTAGGACTTGAGGATCTAACTAATTAGTCCACTTGACTTTCCTTTGCTTTAGTAAAGGTTAACTAAGTGGGATTAAAACTCAATTCTCATCACTATTGATAAGGACAACTAGGATAGGACTTCCAATTTTCACACCTTGCCAAGAGTTTTATTAGATATTAATTTATTAATTCCTGCAATTTATTTTCCTTGTTCAAACCTTTCAAAACCCAAAATTCTACCTTTTCCATAGCTAATAATAATTCATACCTCCCTGCAATTCCTTGAGAAGACGACCTGAGGTTTGAATACTTCGGTTTATAAATTTTATTCGGTTTGTTACTTGTGACAACCAAACATTTGTACGAAAGGATTTTCTGTTGGTTTAGGAGCTATACTTACAACGCGATCACATATTGGTGAAAATTCTTTACCGATAGGACATCCGATCGTCAGTCGCCCATGCTTACGCATTGGTTGCTGTTGTGCCGCAAGCACAAAGCGGGCGCAACAAAGGCCCAACTCTCTAGTTTTAGTACCAGGAGTTGTAAAAAAATGCGTCGACGCATAAGCATGAAGTACACTTGCGCGTCGAGAGAGCTTTTTTTTCATACACATGAGAAGGGGAAATTATAGCACAAATTGGTAATAATGCATGCTAAAAGGTTCAAAATCACCCAAAACTTCATGTAACACTCAACCTTAAGCATTTCTTCAACATCTCAATTCAATCAAACCACTATCAATGAACTTCTCATGAGCAATTTAACAAAAATTCAAACAAAACAAGAGTACTTGAGCAAACTCACAAAATCAAGCAATCACAAAATTCACAAAGACTCAAAAAACTATATTGAAGAACTATTTACAAAGGAAGATCATACCATGGTGGGGTGTCTCCCACTAGCACTTTTCTTTAACGTCCTTAAGTTGGAGGGTCATGAGCTCAAATTTCTTCGCCTTTGGGTGCATCCTCAAGAAGGAACACTTCAATCTCTTTGTTGCTTTTCATCTTCTCTCCATGGTAAAGCTTCAGACGATGACCGTTAACCTTGAGAATTGTGGGGCTTGAAGGGTGACTCAAATGGAAGACACCATATAGCTCAGCTTTCTACACCCTATAAGTTCCTTCCAACCCTAATCTTAACTTGCCTGGCATCAACCTCAATATTGAGTTATAGAGGAGGACTAGGTCCCCAGCCCTAAACTCTCTCCTTTTGTTGTTTCTATCATGCACTGCTTTCATCCGCTCTTTGTAGAGCCTTGAATTCTCATAGGCTTCCAACCGAAGACACTCAAGCTCCACCAACTGTAATTTCCTTTCGATTTTGGCCCCCCAAAACCTGAGTTGCATTCTTTTACGGTGAAATAAGCCTTATGCTCTATCTCCACCAGAAGATGGCAAGCCTTCCCATAGACCAACCCGAACGTGCTCATACCAATCGGCGTCTTATAAGCCGTCTGGTAGGCCCAAAGCGCATCGCCGAGCTTAGAACTCCAATCCCTCCTATGAGGCTTTGCAATCTTTTCCAATATGAGCTTGATTTCCTGATTGGAGACTTTGGCTTGGCCATTTGTTTGGGGTGATATGCTGTGGCCACTTTGTGAATGATACCATACTTTTTCATCAACCCTGTCATCCTTTTGTTGCAAAAATGAGAGCCTTGATCACTCATGATTGCTCGTGGTAATCCAAAGTGACAAATAATGTTATTGCGAAGAAAAGAAAGAACCACATTAGCATCATCAGTTCGGGTGGAAATCGCCTCCACCCACTTGGAAACATAATCAACAGCTAGCAGAATATATATGAAACCATTAGATTTTGGAAAGCGGCTCATGAAGTCAATACCCCAAACATAAAAAATCTCGCAAAGCAACATTGTTTGTTGGGGTATCTCATTCTTCTTGGAGACATTTCCAAACCTAAGGCATTGTGGACAAGAGCTACAAAAGAGAGATGCATCCTTGAAGAGTGTAGGCCACTAAAATCTGCAATGCAAGACCTTTCTAGCCGTTCTTTGAGGACCAAAATGACCACCACCCTCAGAAGAGTGGTAAGCCTCCAAGATAGGCTAAAATTCGGATTGGGGGATACACCTTCTAGTTACTTGATCAGCACCACATCTCCACAAGTAGGGGTCATCCCATATATAATATTTGGATTTGCTTTTGAACTTATCCTTTTGATGTTGAGAAAAATTAGGAGGAAAGGTGCGAACAACCAAGTAATTAGCAATAGGTGCATACCAAACGATCACCTCGGATATTGCTAGCAAGCCCTCAAGAGGAAATGTATCATTGATAGGAGTGCAATCGCCCTTTGTATGCTCAAGGCAACTCAAGTGGTCCGCCACTAGATTTGAGGAACCACTCCTATCTTTGATCTCTAGATCAAATTCTTGTAATAGCAACTCCAACCGGATTAACCTTGGTTTCGATTCTTTTTTGGCCAACAAATACTTCAAAGCCGCATGATCCGACTATACTACCACCTTAGAGCCAAGTAAATAAGCCCGAAATTTATCCAAGGCAAAGACAATTGCTAACAATTCCTTCTCGGTGGTAGTATAGTTGGACTGCGCTCCATCTAAAGTCTTAGAGGCATAGGTAATAACATAAAGATTCTTACCCTCACGCTGAGCTAGCACCGCTCCTACCGCATAGTTTGAGGCGTCACACATGATCTCGAATGGTCTAGTCCAGTCCGGCCCTCTCACTATAAGAGCTTGGGTCAAAGCAATTTTCAACTTGTCAAATGCCTCCATGCACTCTTCACTCAAATCAAATTCCACATCATTTTGCAAAAATCGAGAGAGAGGTAATGCCAACTTACTAAAGTCCTTAATGAACTGCTGGTTAAAACTTGCATGACCAAGAAATGCACAGACTTCCCTCACAGAAGAGAGGTAAGGCAAACCAGAAATAACATCGACCTTTGCCAGATCAATAGAAATTCCATCATTAGAGATAATGTGCCCTAAAACAATACCTTGTCTTACCATAAAGTGGCATTTCTCAAAATTAAGCACAAGGTTTGATTTAGTACACCTCTCTAATACTTTTGCAAGATTGTCTAGACGAAGATCAAAGGAATCCCCATAAATACTAAAATTGTCCATAAACACCTTCATGCAATGCTCTAGAAGATCCACAAATATACTCATCATACAACTTTGGAACGTAGCCGGTGCGTTGCACAAGCCAAATGGCATTCTGAAGGGGCATGTGAAGGTAATTTTCTCTTGATCTTCCAAAGCATTGTGGATTTGAAAATAACCAGAATAGCCATCTAAGAAACAGTAATGAGATTTACCAGACAATCGTCAAGCTTTTGATCGATGAAAGGCAATGGGAAGTGATCCTTCCTAGTGGCTAAGTTCAAACGCCGATAGTCAATACACACCCTCCATGAGTTTTGGACCATTGTGCCTATAAGCTCTCCATTCTCATTCTTGATTGTAGTAACACCAGATTTCTTTGGAACCACTTGGACAGGACTTACCCACTCACTATTCGAAATCGGATAAATAATGTCGGCTTCTAATAACCGGGTGACCTCCTTTTTCACAACCTCTAGAATGGTGGGATTTAGATGCCTTTAAGGTTGCCTAACGAGTTTGGCTCCTTCTTCTAGGAGAATTCGGTGTTCACATACTTGAGGGCTTATGCCAACCAAGTCCGCCAAGCTCCACCCAATAGCCTTTTTATTTCTCCTCAAGATGTAAAGCAACTTCTCTTCTTGTTGGAACGAGAGCTCCTTTGCAACAATTACTGGGAGCTTTTGGCCATCTTCAAGAAAGGAATATTTTAGGTAGGATAGAAGTGGTTTCAAATCTACATTTTGTTCATGACTCGGCACTCGGTCATCCAGTAGCAATGGGGGTGATAAGGCATCTTCTTCACATACATGGGGGTTCCCCACACTTGGACTTTGAATTATACTTTTCTCATCAAAACCATCATGATGGACTTCGGCCACCACATTATCAATCATATCACACCAAAAAATAGAGTGATCTTCCGGTGGATGTCTCATGGCTTCATCAAGATTAAAGCTCACCATTCTTCCATCGATCTCAAAAGAATAGGTACCCGAAAAAGCATCCAATTAGAACCGGGAGGTCTTCAAAAATGGCTTCCCAAGCAAGATAGATGAAGTCCTTCCGGAATCACTAGGGGGTATCTCAAGAATATGAAAATCAATCGGAAAGACCAATCCCTTTATACTCACTAGAACATCCTCCGCAATACCAACTACGGAAATTATGCTTTTATCCGCCAAAACAAACCAGGCGGCCAACCGTTTCAATGGTGGAGGCTTTAAGACCTCATAAATAGACAAAGGCATAATGATCACACAAGCGCCGAGGTCACACATACAATCAACAAAATGTATCCCATCTATGGTGCAAGTGACTAGGCAAGGGCCGGGGTCACCACACTTTTCTGGGATATCACCCATCAAAGCCGAAATGGAGCTTCCCAATGGAATAATTTCTAATTTATGGATATTTTCCTTGTTCATGCACAAAATCCTTTAGAAATTTTGCATATTTAGGGACTTGGTGGATAGCATCAAAAAGAGGTATGGTTACCTCAACCTTGTTGAATATCTCCACCATTTTGGGATCTAGCTCAACTTGCTTCTTGGTCTTTGATGGATGCGATTCACACCAGTTTGGATTTTCACACTTAAGATAACTTTTGTTGCAAGTATAGACCAAACTGGCAATTTAAATCCCAAACATCAAAGTTTAAAATTTCTAATTAATCGAGAGTAATCAAATCACAGGTCGTCTTCCCTAGGAACTAATACCAACAAGTGCACAACTTTGGTTGCAAGAACAAAGGGGGTTTTCAATGATAAGGAAGCAATAAAGAAATAAAAGAACAAGACAAAATTGTAATTAATAAACTAATAAAGGAATAAAAGAACTATGTATGTAATATAAACAAGTAAGGCTAAAAAGTAATGGAAAAGTGGTTCAAAACATAAATGAAACCTTGACTTGGGATGAGTTATGGAATCCCTTCCTTTTCATAACCACAACTATGATAATTATGATGGATTAATCTCACTAAGTTAACCCTCACATCGGAGAGTAAGTTAAATGAGCATAAATGTTCTTAACCCACAAATCCTAGCTTGCTTGCTAATTACCTTAGCAACAAGTTAGCGTTAGTGGGAACAAGAACAATTAACAACCCAAAAATTATCACTAAATGTTGGACATTATGGCTCTAGTAATCCATACACTCATTTTCCCCAAGCCAAGGGGTGAAAATTACCCCATAATCAAAATGAGCATTTCATCAAACACATAGAGGGCATAAACATAAAACATGGTAAAATTGGGAAATTGATAAAAACTATGAACCATAAATGATAACAAGCAACAAAAATAACTCAACAAACATAAAATAAGCATCAAACATCAAATTCATAAACCAAATGCATATATTGATAAAGGAAAGTAAAATAGAAGAAAGTGTAGAACAAGTAGTGTAATAAAAGAGGAATTAAAGGAATACTTACAATGAGATAGCAAAATCCAAGAACAAAATTGAAGTATAAAATGCTACATTGAAACCCTAATTAAAACCCTAAGAGAGAAAACCTAAACTAAACAACCCTAAAACTACTCCTAAAAATTATTCTCTGAAGTATGGTAGTGTATAGTATGATATATGGTTGCTTCCCCCTTCAAATATGCTCCAAAGCCTTCAAAAATGGGCCAAAAAGCCCCCAAAACGTGAGTCCATGTGCAATTTTAATGGGGGCACACACTGGGACCTGTGCGGATGCACAGGTCTGTGTATGGGTACACTTGCTGATTTTCCTCCTGTGCGTGGGCACAGACCTGTGCGGACGCACAGGTCCTGATTTCCATTCTGCCCTGAGCATGGGCACAGCCTGTGCGTGGGCACAGGTGCTGATTTTGACCCCTATGCGTGGGCATAGAAGTTGTGCGTGGGCACAGGCTGAGATGCTTTTCTCCTTTGTTTTCTTCATGTTTTCTCCCTTTTTACATGCTTTCTTCCACTTCTACCAACCCATTCTTGCCCCTAGGACCTGAAATCACTCAACAAACATATCACACCATCGAATGGAATAAAAGTGGGATTAAATTGCTCAATTTAAGCACAAAAATGCATGTTTTCACATTTAGGTTCAATTTAGGGATCAAACACAAAAGTATGCTATCTTAGTGAATAAGTGTGAGTTTATATGATGAAATCTATCCAATTCAAGCTAAAATATATCATTAAAAATGGACTCATCAGTCTTCCTTTCCAATGTGGGAAATAGAATTGGAGTAGCTTCTTGCAAGACATTTCCATCCTTAAGAACTCTGCCCCTTGGTTGAGCAATCACTTCCTCAACTATCTCTTCCACTTCATCCTCTTCTTCAATGTCTTCTATCTCCACTACATCCTCATCTTGAATGACATCTCTTGAACTTGGCTCATTGGGATCCCTCTCTTGCAATTTGGTGCCGAACCTCAAGGTGGCATTAATGCCACCCTTGGGGTTGGGTAAAGGTTGAGAAGGTAGTGCACTAGAGCTTGAGGGTTGAACATTAGAGGTAGAGGTTGGTTCTATATGGGAAAGAAGGGCTTGGATAGTTGAGTTAAGACCGTTGATGCTAGAGCTAAGCGAAGCTTGAAACTCTTTTTGTCCTTGAAGAATAGATCGAAGTGTCTCATCTTGGTTGGAGGAAGAAGAAGAAGAGAAAGTGATTTGGGGCACTTGTGGTTGGTTGAGTTGAGGTGCTTGCCTTTGATGAGGTGGTTGATAGGTTTGATAGGCTCTTCCTTAGTTTTGGTGTTGATATGGAGGATTTTGTTGGTACCGGTTTTGTTGGTTGTTGTTGTTCCATCTTTGGTTCCCACCATTGTCCCTTCCTCCTTGATTATAGTTGTCCCTCCATCCTTGGTTGGAATTATCTTGCCAACCTTGACTATAGTTACCCCCTTGATTATAGTTGCCTCCTTGTTGGTGATAACCTTGGTTCGGACGGTTGTAGTAGGCATTAGTAGCTGCCAAGGTATTATCCTCTTAAAGATTTGGGCATTCATCGGTGTAATGGGAGTAACAAAAGCAAATTCCGCACACTCGTTGAGGGACCAACTGTTGACATTGTTGTTGTTGAGGAGACGGAGGTTGTTGTTAATTGAGTTGAAGTTGCTTGAGAATATTTATCATCTCATCCAAGGTCTTGGTAAGGGCGGCGGTCTTACCACTAGAAGAAACTTTATTTATGGCTCTTGGAAGGTTGTTTCTTTATCTAGCATGTTGGGTGGACTCGGCCAAATCGGTGATGAGTTGCCATACTTCCTCCGCCATTCTATACTTTGCCAAGGAACCATTACTTGAAGCATCCAAGAGGATCTTGTCTTGAGGTTTTATTCCTTGGCAAAAATAGCTAATCAACACTAGAGTGTCAATCATATGGTGAGGGCATGAGTCAAGAAGCTTCCGAAACCGTTCCCAATACTCATAAAGTATTTCCAATACAGCTTGGACAATGCATGAAATTTCTTTCTTCAATCTATCCGTCACCTCCGGAGGAAAGAATTTATCTAAAAACTCCCTTCTAAGCAAATCCCAATCACCAAAAATCTCATCGGGCAAAGTGTAGAACCACTCTTTAGCTCTTCCCTCTAGAGAGAATGGGAAGGCAAACAATCAAATAGCAACCTCATCGGAACCCTCCCGCCTAGTTTTTGAGCATACACCTTGAAAGTCTCTAAGGTGTCTAATAGGATCTTGAGTGAAAAGTCCATGGAACTTGGCTAGAAGATTGATCAATGCGGTTTTGAGTTCAAAATTAGTATTTAACTCCGGATGATGCACTTGAAGCGGTTGAAGAACAAAGTCTGGAGCACTGGCTTCCTTAAGAGTAACTCTTCTTGGAGCGGCCATAGTATTGGTACCTAAATCAATGGAAGAAGAATTAGTAGTATCAATGGAGGAATAGAGGGTTTCTTCCTCAAATGACGCCTCAAATTCACTGACGAACTGATTTCCTATCGGTAAAGAAATTCACAAATATAATCGCGTTGTAAGTATAGCTCCTAAACCAACAGAAAATCTTTTCGTACAAACGTTTGGTTGTCACAAGTAACAAACCCAATAAAATTTATAAACCGAAGTATTCAAACCTCAGGTCGTCTTCTCAAGGAATTACAGGGAAGTATGATTTATTATTGGTTATGAAAAACAGTGTTTTTGGGTTTTTAAAAGGTTTGAACAAGGAACATAAATTGCAGGAATTAATAAATTAATATCTAATAAAACTCTTGGCAAGGTATGAAAATATGGAAGTCCTATCCTAGTTATCCTTATCGATGGTGATGAGAATTGAGTTTTAATCCCACTTAGTTAACCTTTATTAAAGCAAAGGAAAGTCAAGTGGACTAATTAGTTTGATCCTCAAGTCCTAGACAATTCCTAAGAAAGGACTAGAGTTATTGGAATTCAATTCAATTAGCAACAATAACAATTATCAATCACGATGAGTTTGATAACTCAAGAGTCTCCAATTAATCAATTAAAACCAAGAATATAAAAAGCTAAATAAGAATCATAAATATGAAATACCTCAATTTATATTAAATAAAGAAAAATCTTAACATGAATGGTTCGTAAGCCAATTTGGCAGCATAAGTAATCAACAAATAAAAGCACTAAAGTATCTGAAAGTAAAAGAGAAATATAAAGTAAAAGGAATATTGAACCTGAGAGGAAGTTGAAATCCTAAATCCTTTAAGAGGAATCCTAATCCTAAAACCTAAGAGAGAGGAGAGAACATCTCTCTCTCTAAAAACTACATCTAAATTATGAAAAGTGAATAATGGAAGACCTCCTCATGAATGGATGCATTCTCCCACTTTATAACCTCTAATATATGTTTTCTGGACTTGGATCTGGGCCAAAAGGGTTTCAGAAATCGCTGGGGGCATTTTCTGTAGTTTCTGCACGTGGCGTTTATCACGCGTCCGCGTGGGTCACGCGATCGCGTCATCTGGGAGTTTTCCTTGTCACGCGTTCGCTTCGGTCAAGCGTACGCGTCATTTGCATTCTGCTCAAGGCAAGCATCCACGTCAGTCACGCGTTCGCGTCGCTGCCTTTTCGCGCTAGGCACGTAGCCGTGTCGTCCATGCGTTTCGCGTCGCTGCCCTTTTCTTCAAAACTCCATTTTTGTGCTTTCCTTCCATTTTTGTATGTTTTCTTTCTGTCCTCTAAGCCATTCCTACCTTAGGAGATCTGAAAATACTTAACACACAAATCACGGCATCAAATGGTAATGAAGGGTAATTAAAATTAATATTTTTAAAACATAGGAAACATGTTTTTCACATATATCACATAATAAGGAAGGGAAAGTAAAACCATGTAATTTACATGAATAAGTGAGTGAAGGATCGAATAAATCACTTAAATTGAGGACAAAATACATCATAAAATATGGGTTTCTCAACCTCTCCACACTTAAACAATAGCTTGTCCTTATGCTAAATCCAAGAGAAAGGGTAAAGTTAGAATGGTGGGATCTCATGCAATGCATTCTATTCTAAATGCAAGCTACCTAAATGAGTCATGCAATTCTAGTTATTATTCACTTGTATATAAAGCTTACATGTAGTTAGTTTGTTTCATATTTCCAAGGAATTATATATGTACAAGTAAGGCCAAACCAATTTAAAACATGTTCACAATTGAGCTGGGTTAAAATATTTCACAAACTTGCAAGACAATTTGACAATTTAAACATAGATATATGGGAATGAGCTATTGAACCCTCACTGGATTTTGTGTTTACTCTCTAGTCACTCAGTGTTTATTGGGTTAATCACTCTATTCTTTTTCTATCCTTGCTTTCTAAAACCTAATTCTTCATCTAACCAATCAACAATTATGGAATACAGACATACAAAAATCATGAGGTCTTTTTCAAGGTTGTAATGGGGCCAAGGTAAAGGTAAGGGTATATGTATAAGGCTAAGTGAGCTAACAAAGTGAATCCTTGATTAGTCTAAGATCTCACCTAACATACATACTTTATATAAGTTAAAGTTCCTTTATCTATTGACCCAAATTTTCCCACTTTGTATTACAAGCTCATGCATTAAATTTAATTTTGAAATTTTGTCCCATGTGCATTGATTCCTTTTTTATTTTGTGATTGGGGAATTTTTGTATCCCCTTATTTGAGTACTGAAAATATAAAATTTATATATATATATATATATATATATATATATTATGCACATGGTAATTTAGTTATTTTGATTTCACATAAGCATGCTTTCCAAATTTCTGAAATAACTTATTCATTTTAAATCCCTACTTTGTTCTATCGTCCCATGTTCCCATAAAATTCCCCACACTTAAATTGTACACAATATCTATCTTAAGCTAACCAAGGATTCAACTTGGGATTTTTATTTTGATTTTCTACTTAAGGCTAGTAATGTGGTTATAGAACAAGAGGGGATTAAAAAGCTCAAGGGGGCTAACAAGGGTGATGTAAAAGGTAGGCTAAATTGGGATAAGTGAGGAAAAATTCAAATGATGGCCTCAATCATCTCTTGGTATGTATCCATATTCTAATTGGACATATAGATTAAAACAAAGTAAAGAACACCAGAATGAAAAAGAAGGGCAAAACACACAGGAATGAAATTTATGGTTTGAATGTAACCATACAATTAAGCTCAAAACTTACAGGCTGTGTGTTCTCCAGCTCAAAAATCATATATCAGCTATACATGTCATGCAAGTGGAAATCAAGAGTTTCCATTCAACTCAATGTAAATCTTAGGGTGGCCCTTAAAATCTTAATGTTCCTCCTTGAAGAAATGTTGTTAACTAACTAACATGTAATGATATATATACAAGGTGTGTGGATGTTTGATTATGTTAAAGTCTCTAGTTTACTTCTTTTTATTTTCAATTAAATCAAACTATTATATGCTAAAAGGGTAAACTATACTAATGAATCCACATATTCTATAACTAATAAGTTTAGAATTGCAAAACTAAATGTCTAGGATATAAACTAAAGTGCAAAATGTAGAAATAAAGTAAAAATACAGCAAAAGAACAATGTGCAAGTACTTAAAAAAATAAAAATTAAAATAAAAATAAAAATACAGAAAAATAAACAAAATAAGATAGAAGAGTCTGTAGTGGTTCACCAAAAAGATACGCCTCCCCACACTTAAAATATAGCATCGTCCTCGATGCTCACTCAAGCTGGGTGTGAAGAAGTGTCATCACCGAAAGGATGGGCTTCTGGTGTCTCTGTGGTGGTCTGAGGGTCTGCAGGCTGGATAAGTGTACGAGGATCTGTCTGCTGCATTGGAGGTGCTGACTGTAGAGGGATCTCTGAATCTGCGGCCTGTAGCTAGTGGTGCTCCTCAGGATGTGGCGCAGCCTGCTCTGGTCCTGCCTGCTCAGCCTGGGCATGTGTCTCTTCCTCATGATCGCTTGCCTCCGCCTCAGATGTATCAGAAGGGGTGTTAGGCTTGGAGGGGATGTCGTTACCGGATCGGATCATCAACTTAAGGTACTCATAGCGCCGCTTGTTGCGATGCTCCATACGATCCAGGCGGGCGAAGAGTCGATGCACCAAATGATAAATGGGCTCAGGAGCAGGTGGATGTGCAGTGGATGAGGCTGGTGCAGCAGTGGAGGCAGAAGGGGCAGCTGAAGATGTGGCTGCCTCACCAGAAGCGGTGAGGAATGGGGGTCTGTAGTCTAAAGCCTGAAACTTCCTGCTATGAAAAATGATCTTCTTGCAGTCTGCAGCAGTCGGCTTCGCATCAGCCAGCTCCCAAGGCACGTCAACTCGACGGCCTAGCTAGGTGATCAAATAAAGGAAAGGAAGGGTGCCTCTGACATGGACCCTGGCCATGTAATGCCTGATGAAACGTGGAAAATACATGTCCTTACCCTCCATCACACACCAGATGAGGGTGATCATAGCAGCGGGCAGCTTTGTCTCATGAGTGCTCGGCATCACATAGTTGCTCAAAATCTGATGCCAGAGCCAAGCCTCATCATTCAGGTAAATCAGCTTGATTCCCTTAGGCATCACTGTGTTCTTTCTCATGACCCAAGGGACAGTAGGATCAAGGGATATTCTCTGCTTGACAGCATCCCAGTCAAATCTCATAAATCTCATATCCTCTTCAGCCTTTTGGTAACCGTCAGGCTGATCTGACTTAGGCTGAAGGTGGAGGATGTCCTCAATAGCTTCCTCAATGACCAAAATCTATTTTCCTCTGAGATTCACTGCATCCAGGGAAGTCTTGAAATAGTTACAGTAAAATTCTCTGACCTAGGAAGCATTGACCTCTGTCAAGTTTCTTTCCAAGAAGAACCAGCCTCTCTGTTTTATCTGTTCGGAGGTGTACTGCTGTAGTTCTTCTGGAATTTTTAGAGTTCTTTTCAAGTACAGGTTCCTAGAAGTGGCAAACACTGGATACTTTAGCTCACAGTATCTGTTTACAAATTTAACTGGATCTGTGGCAGTGAGGAGCTGGTCAGCCTTCTCCTGCGGGGTAAAGTGCTTTTTCCGCCAGGAGTCGTCATGCAAAATGTTGAGGATGGACATAGAGGATTCACCTCTTTTCCTTTTACTAGTGGTTGCTTTGCCTTTTCCTTTGCGTTGAGGGTCAGACATCCTGAAAAGCAGAAATTCCAGGATATAATTGAAGAACAAAAGCAGGAAAGCAAGTAGGCAAATAGGATTTATCAATGTAAGCATAAAGGTAAACGAGCAGTAGAATCATGAAATGAGTTAAATAGATGTACATTTTGGAGTGTATTTGAGTTAAAAAATCTGAGATAAAAAATCACAATCCAAAATATATTATAAGTAGAATTCATGTTAATTAGGAAAAACAAAGATTATGCCCTGAGTTAGAAAGTTAAAGTGGTTAGTGACTAAAAAGGAGGTTAGAAAGTGGAAAGCAGTGAGTTAGTAAAAAGAAAGTTAAAGTAGGGGGCATGATAATGGTTTCCTAGTTAACAATAAATTTCACAAGTTTAAAGAATAATCAACTCATAGTCAAGCAAGGATATCAGGTTATTGATGATAATTCATATAGATACAAGAGTAGCTAAAATTAAAATGAAAGCATCAATAATGCAATTTATTAACCAGGGAATCGAAAGAAATAAGAATGCGAGCCCATGCATTCATGCATTGGTTGGTTGTAGCCATGTAGTGAAAAATTCAAAATTGCCAAAACCAATGCATGAATGAAAAATAATGAAACCATTTGCAGAAAATTGGGCAGCATTCCGGCTAAAATTGGATGTTCCCGGAAATAAACAGCAGGTAAAATCAGTTCATATAAATTTAAATAAAGCTGCAAAGAGACACAAATAACATGAACATGAAGGAGCAGTGGAAGAACGGCAAGAAACATGGAAGAACAATATATGAATAATATGATCATCACAGCAAAATCAGAATTGCAAAATAGATAAAACAAGTAGCAAGAACGGCGCAATTATTAGGCCTAAATCCACTAACCACATCCTAGCTACCTAACCACCTAAAATCCACTACAAACATGCATCTCTAACTATCCTAATTTGAAAAGAAATAGAAAAATATGCAATTAACTACGGATGATAGGGAAACCGGTGTTTGGCAGAACCTGGTATGTGGATGAACAGAGGTGAGGGCAGAGAGATGGTGGTGGTGACGCGGCGGCATTGGGAGGGAGCACGGCGGCGCAGTCGAAGGTGGCTGCTTAGGGTTGCTGGTGGTGTTGGGTTAGGTTTAAGGGAGGGGTGAGGGAGGAGATCGGGTCAAAGGTTGTGGTGGTGGGAGGCGGTGCTGGTGGTTGGGGGTAGTGGCCGCGGTGGTGGTGGTCGCAGAGAAGGGAAGGGGTTGCAGAGAAGAAAAGAAGAAGGCGGGTATGGGGGCACGACGGATAGGGTTTCGCGTGAGGGGGTTAGTATTTTTAAATCCACGCGAATGCGTGGAGCACGCGATCGCGTGACTAGGGTGAAATGGGTTTGACGTGGTCGCGTTATCGACGCAGTCGCGTAGGTTGGGTAAAAGATGGGTGACGCGGATGCGTGAGGCACGCGAACGCGTCGCTGTAACTTGTGCTAGATGCACACTTCCAGCGTCGTTTCAGCGCAACTCTCTGTTTCCATTTTGGGGGGCCATAATATCCACGCGACGCGGACGCGTCGCTCACGCTTTCGCATGGGAAGAGTTTTTTGCAAGGGACGCGTTCGCGTCAGGGACGCGAACGCGTGGGCCGTTTTGTGCTAAACGCACACCATCCGCACGATTCCAGCCAAGCTTTCTGGGCGTTGGATCTTTACGCCGATTTCCTTCTCACGCCCTCGCGTGGCCTGTGCGCTCGCATGGGGTGATCTCTTTTTTTTTTATGCAATTATGCAGTATGCAATATGCAGTGCTAATGTAGATGCTATGAATTCTTCCAGGTTCAATGAAAGTAAAATAAAATAAAAACAAACAACACAAAATAAAATTGAAAAAGAAACGATCATACCATGGTGGGTTGTCTCCCACCTAGCACTTTTAGTTAAAGTCCTTAAGTTAGACATTTGAGGAGCTTCCTGCTATGGTGGCTTATGCTTGAATTCATCCAAAAATCTCCACCAGTGTTTGGAATCCCAACAGCCTCCAGGGTCCCAAACAAGGCACGTAAAGCCTTTGAGCAGCCTCAAACAGATTCTTAGGCTCCCAGGGTGTTGAATATCAGAATAGATTCCAGGATCCCAAACTTTGCTTTTAAATCCGCCCTTGTCTTGATCTATATTCTTCCATCCGGGCGGTTTAGAAATTGTATTCTCACCAAGATGACCAAACATCTTCCGAGACCCATTCAATTGAACTTGATACCAATCCGTGCACTTCGAATTGAAGCATGGAACCTTATTGAATCTTGCACACCAGCTCTGAGTACGAGCCATTTCCCTCTTACTCTTAAAGCCGCAGAGAGCTCTAACCTGGCCATCTGTTTCAAGCAAACCATATTCAAGTGGAAAAGTAAAGATAAAGGTTAAGGATTGTACCCACTTGAAGCTTGTATTAGGTGGTAATGGCCTTGGGATAGGTGTTTCCAGTGGTTCTGTAAGCTCTACTCCCTTGTATTCTTCTGTGAATTCCTCCACTTTCTTGCAAAATTCTTCAACTGCAACTGCGTCTTGATCAAAGTCTTCTATGTCTTCCTCGTCACTCAAGTCATAAGTTGGAGGTTGAGAGAGATCTACCTCGACATCATCTTCGTATTTACTTGGATAAGGTTCTTCAGGCTCAAGGAGTTCAGTTGCGGATGTAAGTTTGTGACTAGGAGAGCTTGATTCATGATCATTACTGCCTATGGAATCAACTTCTTAGTCTGTTCCGTCCAATTTTTCACAAGGTATATGCATTGGAGGTTGTGCACTATCCTCCTTGGCATCAATTTCGAACTTCTCAGCGGAATCCTTTACAGTTCTCGATTCCCATGGAAGTTTAGGATCTCTGAAATCTTCAACCACTTCTTCCTCTACAACTATTATGGCTTCCTCCACTTGTTCCAATACAAAGCCATGCTCCTCATTGTCCACCGAAGTTTCTAGTGTCTCCTTCATGCTACGCTCTTCTTTTGATTCCCCACATGTAGCCATGGGAGTACTTTGAGTGCTCAGATGTTGAGAAGCTAATTTATTTACTACCTCAGTTAAGGCAGTAGTGAGTTCCAGTACGTCCCTTTGCATCTTCACTTGTCCTTGAAGAAGAACACGAAGGGTGTCATCCACTGGAGATTGGGGTGGATATGAGGGATCATATTTTGGAGGAACGGTTCATCATAAGAATGTAGTGGTTCTTGGGAGAGATTGGATTGGAATCGGGGTGGATATGGATTAGGGTTGTAGGGAGGTGTTTGGTTGTAGGGAGCTCGTGAGTATGGTGGTTCAAAGCTATGTTGAGAGGGTGGTTCAATAGCACAGGGTGGAACTTGTTGGTAACTACAAGGGGGTCCACCATATCTATCAGCTTGGTATGCATTATAGAATGGTCGTCATCTGTGATATTGTGGAGGGTGTTGTTGCCTAAAGGGTTGATCAAGTCCTCGTGGCTCCATCCATCCTTGATTGCTATGACATTGATGTATGTTCCTACTATAGCTTTCATTCCCTTCAACAATATTAGAACCAAACTCAAAGCGAGAGGGGTGAAAACTCATGGTAGCTAATAAGAATTAAAAATGAAAACAAAAACAAATAAACAAGCAAAAGAAAAATATTTACAATAACCAATAATAAGGCACACGTTTGCAATTCCCCGGCAACGGCGCCATTTTGATGAACTGATTTCCTATCGGTAAAGAAATTCACAAATATAATCGCGCTGTAAGTATAGCTCCTAAACCAACAGAAAATCTTTTCGTACAAACATTTGGTTGTCACAAGTAACAAACCCAATAAAATTTATAAACCGAAGTATTCAAACTTCGGGTCATCTTCTCAAGGAATTGCAAGGAAGTATGATTTATTATTGGTTATGAAAAACAGTGTTTTTGGGTTTTTAAAAGATTTTAACAAGGAACATAAATTGCAGGAATTAATAAATTAATATCTAATAAAACTCTTGGCAAGGTATGAAAATCTGGAAGTCCTATCCTAGTTATCCTTATCGATGGTGATGAGAATTGAGTTTTAATCCCACTTAGTTAACCTTTACTAAAGTAAAGGAAAGTCAAGTGGACTAATTAGTTTGATCCTCAAGTCCTAGTCAATTCCTAAGAAAGGACTAGAGTTATTGGAATTCAATTCAATTAGCAACAATAACAATTATCAATCACGATGAGTTTGATAACTCAAGAGTCTCCAATTAATCAATTAAAACCATGAATATAAAAATCTAAATAAGAATCATAAATCTGAAATACCTCAATTTATATTAAATAAAGAAAATCCTAACATGAATGGTTCGTAAGCCAATTTGGCAGCATAAGTAATCAACAAATAAAAGCACTAAAGTATCTAAAAGTAAAAGAGAAATATAAAGTAAAAGGAATATTGAACCTGAGAGGAAGTTAAAATCCTAAATCCTTTAAGAGGAATCCTAATCTAAAACCTAAGAGAGAGGAGAGAACCTCTCTCTCTAAAAACTACATCTAAATTATGAAAAGTGAATAATGGAAGACCTCCTCATGAATGGATGCATTCCCCCACTTTATAACCTCTAATCTGTGTTTTCTGGACTTGGATCTGGGCCAAAAGGGTTTCAGAAATCGCTGGGGGCATTTTCTGCAGTTTCTGCACGTGGCGTCTGTCACGTGTCCGCGTGGGTCACGCGATCGCGTCATCTGGAAGTTTTTCTTGTCACGCGTTCGCTTGTTCTGCTCAAGGCAAGCGTCCGCGTCAGTCACGCGTTTGCGTCGCTGCCTTTTCGCGCTAGGCACGCGGCCGCGTCGTCCATGCGTTCGCGTCGCTGCCCTTTTCTTCAAAACTCCATTTTTGTGCTTTCCTTGCATTTTTGTATGTTTCCTTTCTGTCCTCTAAGCCATTCCTACCTTAAGAGATCTGAAAATACTTAACACACAAATCACAGCATCGAATGGTAATGAAGGGTAATTAAAATTAATATTTTTAAAGCATAGGAAACATGTTTTTCACATATATCACATAATAAGGAAGGAAAAGTAAAACCATGTAATTTACATGAATAAGTGAGTGAAGGATCGAATAAATCACTTAAATTGAGCACAAAATACATCATAAAATATGGGTTTAACATTCACCCTCAGGTACTGTTGGTGAATTGGTAGGAACCCTTTCACTACCTCCAAAGGCTAACCGTCTCCGAGCGTGCCTAAGATGTGAGATAGTTCTCTCAATTTCCAGATCAAAAACGGCTAAGCTCAGATCCAGTAGTGAACACGTCATTCAATGAAAGAAGCATAGAGTTCATGACAATAAGATGCACTAAACAAAGATTAATCCTAACTCGCAATTGAACTAGCAAACAATCAAGGAAAAATGCAAGTATTCACATATCAACATATTTACAGTAAGCAAAAACATGGCACACATATACAACTCCCCGGCAACGGCGCCATTTTGATGCGCGATATTTTGTCGGTATAGAATTTTCCAATAGAATTATGTCGTGAGTATAGTCTAAACCAACAAGCTATAACGCATCAAACATAGAAAATGTGTCACCACAATTCAAAATCAATAATCGGGAGTAGAGTCCCCGAGTCGTTCTCCCTAGGAGTTGCCCTAAGATGCACATCATTGGTTAGGAGTTCTCTTGGTAGTTTGAAGTTGAGTACAAGAAAAGTAAATGAACATGAATGAAAGCAATGAGCAATTAGCAATTGGACTAAAGGAAACAAGAACTTAAGCTAGCAAGTGAATGATTATCAATCAATGTAAAATCCTTGGCTAGGGTTGGGAATTGGAATTCCTATCCTCATTGCCTCCAACAATTGTGATAAGAATTAGTTATTGCTCCACTTAGTTAACCTCTAACTATGAAGGAAAGTCAAGTGGAGATAATCAATTTGAATCCACAAGTCCTAATAAAATCCTAAAGAAAGACTAGAGTTAGTGTCATTCAAATCAATTAGCAATGTCCAATTATCAATCAACAAAAGGCTTGGACAATTCAAGTGTCTCCAATTATCCAACCCCTAAGCCAAGAGTGAAAATCTACTCCATAGCTATAGTTGACATTTTCTCAAACACTTGGTGAACAAGAATGAAAGGCATTGTGAAATTGAGAAGAGAAATTGAATTTAAACTATCTAATACAAGCAATCAACAATAATAAAGCAATTAACAACAATGAACATGAAATTCCTCAATTCATTAATAGAAATCAAAGTAACAAGATCCAAATCTAAGATCTACAATACTAGAGTAACAAGAACACTAGATTGAGAGTAGAAGAGTGAGATCTACAAATTAGAACAAAATAAAATTGAATCAAATTCAGATCTAACCAAAGGATCCAAGTGAAATTGAATTTGAGAAAGCCAAAACCTAGAGAGAAGTTAGAGTTTCTCTCTCTAGAAACATGAACTCCCTAAAACTCTAGCTAGAAAAGTGTCTAATGTGTCAATCCCCCTTCAAGCCTTGGTCCTTTGGGTCTTTTCCCTCTAGAATTCAGCTCAAATTGAGCCTGGAGCTCCTCAGAAATCGCCAGCCACGATTTCACTAAAGAAGTCACGTGCCGAGCGTCACGCGTATGCGTCGTCTGGGTTTTTATGATCCACGCGTACGCGTCAAGCACGCATACGCGTCGATGAGAATTCTGCCCAGCCACGCGTCCGTGTCGGTCACGCGTGCGCGTCGGTGCTAATGCTCCAAAGCTCTATTTTTCATGCTCTTTCCACTTATGCATGCTTCCTTTCCCTTTTTTAGACCATTCTTGCCCCTATCAACTCTGAATCACTTAACAAACAGATCACGACATCGAATGGTAATAGAGAGAAATTAAAATATAGCTTATTTAGGGCCTAAAAAGCATGTTTTCAACCATTAAGCGAAATTGGGAAGGAAACACAAAAATGTGCATTTTATATAGATAAGTGTGATAGAATATTGATAAAACCCCCTAAATTCTACACAAAATAAACCCTAAAATTGGGGTTCATCAATTTGCTAAAGGAAAAGGAAATCGTAGTAAGATTTCTCCGAATTTGACTTGTGTGCGTTGTGGGCATTTTCATCCGTATGACTCTTGCATGATTGGTTTACGTGGTTGCTTCAACTGTGGGTTTCCTGGTCATATGGCAAGGGATTGTACTCGCGGGAAGAACCTAAATGCGGGTCAAGGTCAGCACCAAGGTCGAGTCTTTGCTTTGAACGCCAAGGATGCTTCTAAGGTGGATCCGTTGATGAGAAGTATATGTCTAATTGGTGATAAAACATTAATTGCATTGTATGATACTGGAGCTTCGCATTCATTTATTTCATTTGCTAAAGTTGAGGAGTTAAGCTTGAAAGTGTCAGAGTTAGCCTTTGATTTACATATACATACTCCGCATCAAACAGTTATGACTAGGTCAAGGTGTAGGCAAGTACGTTTCAAGCTTGAGGGTAGAGACTTCATGCATGATTTGATCTGTTTACCAATGATTGGGTTGGAGATGATATTGGGGTTTGATTGGTTGTCGAAGAACCGAGTTTTGTTGGATTATTTTGAACGGTCGATTCAGTTTATGCCGGAAGGAGAGAATGGAACGGTGGTAGCTGCGGGGTATTACTTGAACTCTGTAATGGTGCACTGTAGTGGGAAGGAGTGTCAGGGTTATATCCTGTTGGCTGCTAATACGTTGGGTGATGCCCAAAACTTGGATCAGATTCCAGTAGTTAAAGACATTCCAGAGGTATTCCCAAAAGATATCCTTGAGTTTTCACCTCAAAGGGAAATTGAATTTGTGATTGAATTAGTGCCGGGAGCCAGACCAATGTCGATTGCATCGTATAGAATGGCTTCGATAGAGCTAGCAGAATTAAAGACTCAGTTGGAAGAGCTTCTGAACAAGAGGTTCATTCAACCGAGTGTATCTCCGTGGGGAGCGAAGCTTTATTAGTAAAGAAGAAGGATGGAGGAATAAGATTGTGCATGGATTACCGACAGTTAAACAAAGTGACGATGAAGAATAAGTACCCGCTGCCAATGATAGATGACTTGATGGATCAATTGCAAGGAGCCAGAGTATTTTCCAAGATTGATTTGAGATCCGGTTATCATCAAATAAGGGTGAAAGAGGATGATATCCCTAAGACTGCATTTAGGACATGCTATGGACACTACGAGTTTGTGGTGATGTCCTTTGGGTTGACGAATACACCTGCTGTTTTCATGGATTACATGAACAGAGTCTTTCATCCATTTCTGGACAAATTCGTGGTGGTTTTCATAGACGATATCTTAGTTTATTCTAAGACGGCAAAGGAGTATGAGGAACACTTGAGGATTGTGTTGCAAATCTTAAAGGAACGGAAATTGTATGCTAAGTTGTCGAAGTGCGAGTTCTGGAAGGAGGAAGTAAAGTTCCTAGGTCACGTGGTGAGCAAAGGAGGGATAGCTGTAGATCCTTCTAAAGTAGAAGCGGTGATAGAATGGGAAAGGCCAACGACAGTGATGGAAGTCTGAAGTTTCTTAGGATTAGCCGGATATTACCAGAGATTTATTGAAGGGTTTTCCTGGAGTGCGCTACCGATGACGAAATTAATAAGGAAGGAGGTGCCTTTTATATGGACGTTGGAGTGTGAAGAGAGTTTTCAAACTTTGAAGTAGAAGTTAACCTCAGCGCTAGTTTTGATTTTACCGAAACTGCATGAACCGTTTGAAGTATACTGTGAAGCGTCACTGAAAGGTTTGGGTTGCGTGTTGATGCAACACCGAAATATAGTGGCTTACGCATCGCATCAGCTAAGCCCGCATGAGGTAAATTACCCAACTCATGACCTGGAATTAGCAGCGATTGTGTTTGCATTGAAGATTTGGAGACACCACTTGTACAGAGTAAGGTTTAGCGTCTTTTCTGATCATAAGAGTCTCAAGTACATCTTTGATCAGAAAGAGCTTAATATGCACCAGAGAAGGTGAATGGAGTTGCTTAAAGATTATGGTAGCAGACGCTTTGAGTTGGAAGTCCTTGACAATAGCTTGGATGAGGATTAAGGAAGAGGAGCTAATGGATAAGTTTGTGGATCTTAAGCTAGATATTGGTGAAGTTGCCAGAAGAGCTTGCTTGAATCAGTTGCTGATCTTGAGTACCTTTAAAACAGAGATTCAAAAAGCTCAGCAAGATGAGCAACAACTTCAACGATTGTTTCAACCAGTTGGTGATAAGAGGCATAAAGAATTCACTAAGGATGGTGAAGGATTATGGAGATACAAGGGAAGGATTTGTGGTGCACAAAATCACAATCACACTTTTGCAATTCCGCACAACTAACCAGCAAGTGCACTGGGTCGTCCAAGTAATACCTTACGTGAGTAAGAGTCGATCCCACGGAGATTGTCGGCTTGAAGAAAGCTATGGTTATCTTGTAAATCTTAGTCAGGATATCAATAATTCTCAGGTTTAATTGTAAAAAGTAAAAGAACATGAAATAAATACTTGTTATGTAGTAATGAAGAACAGGTTGAGGTTTTGAAGATGCTTTGTCTTCTGAATCTCTGCTTTCCTACTGTCTTCTTCTTCATGCATGCAAGGCTCCTTCCATGGCAAGCTTTATGTTGGGCATCACCGTTGTCAATGGCTACTTCCCGTCCTCTCAGTGAAAATGTTCCAAATGTGCTGTCACCACACGGCTAATCATCTGTCGGTTCTCGATCATGTTGGAATAGGATCCATTGATCCTTTTGCGTCTGTCACATGCCCAACACTCGCGAGTTTGAAACTTGTCATAGTCATCCCTTCCCAGATCCTACTCGGAATACCACAGACAAGGTTTAGACTTTCCGGATCTCAGGAATGGCCACCAGTAATTCTAGCCTATACCACGAAGGTTCCAATCTTAGATTAGAAACCCAAGAGATACACATTCAAGCTTGATTTCATGTAGAATGGCGGTGGTTGTCAGGTACGCGTTCATTGGTGAGAATGATGATGAGTGTCACGGATCATCACATTCATCAGGTTGAAGTGCGAATCAATATCTTAGAATAGAAGCAAGCGTGATAGAATGGAAAACAGTAGTAATTGCATTAATTCATGAAGAACAGCAGAGCTCCTCACCCCCAACAATGGGGTTTAGAGACTCATGCCGTAGAAGATACAATATGAAACGTGTAGAATGTCATGAGGTACAAGATGAATTACTAAAAGTAGTTTTTATAGTAAACTAGTGACCTAGGGTTACAGAAAATGAGTAAGCTAGGGTGTTTAGTGTAAAAATCCACTTTCGGGGCCCACTTGGTGTGTGATTAGGCTGAGCATTGAAGCTTTCATGTGTAGAGACTTTTCTTGGAGTTAAACGCTAGCTTTTGTGCCAGTTTGGGCGTTTAACTCCAGCTTTTATGCCAGTTCTGGCGTTAAACGCCAGAATTCTTAAGCTGACTTGGAATGCCGGTTTGGGTCATAAAATCTTGGGCAAAGTATGGACTATTATATATTGCTGGAAAGCCCTACTTTCCAACGCAATTGAGAGCGCGCCAATTGGGCTTCTGTAGCGCCAGAAAATCCACTTCGAGTGCAGGGAGGTCAGAATCCAACAGCATCTGCAGTCCTTTTTCAGCCTCTGAATCAGATTTTTGCTCAGGTCCCTCAATTTCAGCCAGAAAATACCTGAAATCACAGAAAAACACGCAAACTCATAGTAAAGTCCAGAAAAGTGAATTTTGAATAAAAACTAATAAAAATATAATAAAAACTAACTAAAATATACTAAAAACATACTAAAAATAGTGCCAAAAAGCGTAAAAATTATCCGCTCATCCCAACACCAAACTTAAATTGTTGCTTGTCCCCAAGCAACTGAAAATCAAATAGGATAAAAAGAAGAGAATATACAATGAATTCCAAAAACATCTATGAAGATCAGTATTAATTAGATGAGCGGGCTTTTAGCTTTTTGCCTCTGAACAGTTTTGGCATCTCACTTTATCCTTTGAAGTTCAGAATGATTGGCTTCTATAGGAACTCAGAATCCTGATAGTGTTTTTGACTCTCCTAGTTAAGTATGTTGATTCTTGAATACATCTACTTTATGAGTCTTGGCCGTGACCCTAAGCATTTTGTTTTCCAGTATTACCACCAGATACGTAAATGCCACAAACACATAACTGAGTGAACCTTTTCAGATTGTGACTCAGCTTTGCTAGAGTCCCCAATTAGAGGTGTCCAGAGCTCTTAAGCACACTCTTTTTGCTTTGGACCCCGACTTTAACCGCTCAGTCTTAAGTTTTCACTTGACACCTTCACGCCACAAGCACATGGTTAGGGATAGCTTGGTTTAGCCGCTTAGGCCAGGATTTTATTCCTGAGGGCCCTCCTATCCACTGATGCTAAAAGCCTTGGATCCTTTTTATTACCCTTGCCTTTTGGTTTAAAGGGCTATTAGCTTCTTCTGTTTGCTTTTTCTTTCTTCTTTTTTTTTCGCATATCATCCTCTCTCTTTTTTTTCTATTCATTGCTTTTTCTTGCTTCAAGAATAAATTTTTTGATTTTTTAGATTATCAATAACACTTCTCCTTTTCCATCATTCTTTCAAGAGCCAACAATTTTAACATTCATAAACAACAAATTCAAACATATGCACTGTTCAAGCATTCATTCAGAAAACAAGAGTATTGCCACCACATCAAAATAATTAAATTGTTTTAAAATTTGAAATTCATGTACTTCTTTTTCTTTTTCAATTAAAAACACTTTTTATTTAAGAAAGGTGATGGATTCATAGGACATTCATAGCTTTAAGACATAAACTTTAAATTTTATTAATCATGGAATAATCATAAGACTCAAAAATAAATATAAGAGCAAACTAATAATAATAGAAGACAGAAAAGTAAAAAACAGAAAGGTAAATGACTCTTAAAATAGACTCTTAATAATAAAGGTTATCACAGAGTTAGGACTCAACAACCTTGATCTTGAGAAGTGGATGCTCCCTCAATCTGTGGGGAGCTTGCTCCTTCAAGGGAGAGCTTCTGGCGCTTCAGCTCCTGTAGCTCACGCCCCTGCTTCTCCTGTTCCTTCAGCAGTTTGCAGAGCATGTAGTTTTGATTCTGCTGTTCTTCCTTAAGTTGTTCCATAGCTTCTTGCAGCTTGGTAACAGATGCTTCTAGGCGGGTCCAGTAGTCAATTTCATGAATTTCTGGGAGGAACTTCTGCGCCCTCCTTTTTATGGAGTTGTCTTGCACTTGTCCTTCCATTGACTTATTGGTGATTGGGTGTTAGATTGGGATGAATTCATCTACTCCCATCCTCACCCCAGCATCTTTATATAGCAGAGAAATTAAGCTTGGGTAGGCCAGTTTGGCTTCAGTGGAGTTCTTGTTTGCAATTATGTAAATCTCACAAGAAATCAGATGATGAATCTCCACTTCCTTTCCAAGCATAATACAATGAATCATCACCGCTCTTTTGACAATGACCTCAAAGCAGTTGCTAGTGGGCAATATAGAATGCCCAATGAAGTCCAACCAGCCTCTTGCAACTGGTTTGAGATCTTCCATCTTGAGTTGGTTTGGGACGCCTTTTGAATTGGTTATCCACTTAGTTCCAAGGAGGCATATGTCCTCTAGAACTTGATCCAACCCTTTATCTACTCTCACCATTCTCCTATTAAAGGAATCTGGATCATCTTGTAGTTGAGGCAGTTTGAAGACCTCTCTTATTTTGTCCAGATGGAAGTAAATAAGCCTCCCTCTGACCATGGTTTGGTAGGTATGAAAGGCGGTTCCAGTTATTCTCTGCTTATCTGTTAGCCACAAATTTGAGTAGAATTCCTGAACCATGTTTCTTCCAACCTTTGTTTCAGGATTAGCTAGAATTTCCCATCCTCTGTTTCGAATTTGCTCTTGGATCTCCGGATATTCATCGTCTTTCAGATTGAATTTAACTTCCAGGATTACTGACCTCAGACCCATTATTTTGTGGTAATGGTATGCATGTTCTTTGGTTAGGAACCTCTCTTGATTCCAAAGACTCTTTGGAATATTCTCTTTCTTGCCTCTTGATTTGGTTTGTTTTCCCTTAGGTGCCATGATCTTGATGAGTCATAGCTCAGTGATCACGGAAAAACACACCAAACTTAGAGGTTTGCTTGCCCTCAAGCAAAAGAAAGGAAAGGGGAGAGAGAGGAGAAGAGGCAAATTCGAATGGTGGAGAGGAGGGGATGGCCGAATGTGTATTTATAAGAGGAGGGGAGGGGTTTCAAAAATTTTAAAAGAGATATGCCATAGAGATATGATTGGTGGAAGAAAATAAAATTATGATATCAAAAAGATGAGATTTTCAATTGAAAAAGATATAAAGAGGTTAAATCTGATAATTTGGTAATGCATCTAAGAAATAAGAGATGATATGATGGGTTTGAAAAGATTTGAAAAGAAATTGAAAAGATACTTGAGTTTTTGAAAAAGATTTGGGAAGGATTTAAAAGAAAATTGAAAAGAGATTTAGAGAATTGTTGAATTTTTGAAAATTGAGGGTGAATAATGAAAGTTTGAAACATGTTTATGTAGAAAATTATGAGTTAAAACATGAAAATTTGAAAAAAATTTGAATTTAGAAACAAAATCTCCTCCCCCTGCCTTTCTGGCGTTAAACGCCCAGAATGGTATCCATTCTGGCGTTTAACGCCCAATTGTTGGCCATTATGGGCATTTAATGCCCAGCCAGGTACCCTGGCTGGCGTTAAATGCCAGAAACCCCTTTATCACTGGGCGTTTTGCTGAACGACCAGGATGCTACAATTCTGGCGTTAAACGCCCAGAATGGTACCAATTCTGGCGTTTAACGCCCAAAATGGTACCTTTACTGGCATTTTCTTGTCAGCAAGCTCCTTTTCTCTGCTTTTTGCACTGAATCCTTCTGTAACTCTGTGAATTCCTTGAATTTTGATGATTAACCTTTGAAGAAAATGTATATCAAATTTCTACAAGTATTATTTAAAACAAATAACCTGCTAATGGCTGGGTTGCCTCCCAGCAAGCGCTTCTTTATTGTCTTTAGCTGGACCTTTACTGAGCTTCATTCAAGCCTCAGTTTTGAGCATTCTTGCTCAAAATTGCTTTCAAGATAATGTTTGATTCTCTGTCCATTAACAATGAACTTTTTGTCAGAATCAATATCTTGAAGCTCAACATATCCATATGGTGACACTCGTGTAATCACATATGGTCCCCTCCACCGGGATTTTAATTTCCCGGGGAAGAATCTGAGCCTAGAGTTGAACAGCAGAACTTTTTGTCCTGGATCAAAGACTCTGGATGACAATTTCTTGTCATGCCACTTTTTTGCTTTTTCCTTATAAATTTTTGCATTTTCAAAAGCATTGAGTCTGAACTCCTCTAGCTCATTTAGCTGGAGCAATCTTTTCTCACCAGCTAACTTAGCATCTAGGTTTAGGAATCTGGTTGCCCAGTAGGCTTTATGTTCCAGTTCTACGGGCAGATGACAGGCCTTGCCATACACAAGCTGGTATGGAGAGGTTCCTATAGGAGTCTTGAATGCTGTTCTGTATGCCCACAGAGCATCATCCAAGCTCTTTGCCCAATCTTTTCTACGGGCAATTACAGTCCGTTCCAGGATTCTTTTTAGCTCTCTATTAGAGACTTCAGCCTGCCCATTTGTCTGTGGATGATGCAAAGTTGCTACTTTGTGGCTAATTCCATATCGGACCATAGCAGAGTAAAGCTGTTTATTGCAGAAATGGGTGCCCCCATCACTGATGAGTACTCTGGAAACACCAAATCTGCTGAAAATATGTTTTTGAAGGAACTTCAGCACAGTCTTGGTATCATTAGTGGCAGTGGCAATTGCCTCCACCCATTTAGATACGTAGTCTACTGCCACCAGAATGTAAGTGTTTGAGTATGATGGTGGGAAAGGACCCATGAAGTCAATACCCCATACATCAAACAACTCAATATCTAAGATCCCTTGTTGAGGCATGGCGTAACCATGAGGTAAGTTGCCAGCTCTTTGGGAACTGTCACAGTTACGCACAAACTCTCGGGCATCTCTATAGAGAGTAGGCCAGTAGAAGCCACATTGGAGGACTTTAGTGGTTGTGCGCTCACTTCCGAAATGTCCTCCATACTGTGATCCATGGCAATGCCACAGGATTTTTTATGCCTCCTCTCTAGGGATGCATCTGCGGATCATTCCGTCTGCACATCTCTTAAAAAGATATGGTTCATCCCACAAGTAGTACTTCGCATCAGAAATCAGTTTTTTCTTTTGCACCCTACTGTACTCCTGGGGTATGAACCTCACAGCTTTATAATTTGCAATGTCTGCAAACCATGGTGCTTCTTGAATGGCAAAGAGTTGCTCATCTGAAAAGGTCTCAGAGATCTCAGTAGAAGGGAGGGACGCCCCAGCTACTGGTTCTATCCGGGACAGGTGATCAGCTACCTGGTTCTCTGTCCCTTTTCTGTCTCTTATTTCTATATCAAACTCTTGCAGAAGCAACACCCATCTTATGAGCCTGGGTTTTGAATCCTGCTTTGTGAGTAAATATTTAAGAGCAGCATGGTCAGTGTACACAATTACTTTTGATCCTACTAAATAGGATCTAAACTTGTCAATGGCATAAACCACTGCTAGCAGCTCTTTTTCTGTGGTTGTGTAATTCTTTTGTGCGTCATTTAGAACACGACTGGCATAGTAAATAATGTGCAGAAGCTTGTTATGCCTTTGTCCCAACATTGCACCAATGGCATGGTCACTGGCATCACACATTAGTTCGAATGGTAATGTCCAGTCTGGTGCAGAGATGACTGGTGCTGTGACCAGCTTAGCTTTCACAGTTTCAAACGCTTGCAGAAACTCTGTGTCAAACACAAATGGCGTGTCAGTAGCTAGCAGGTTGCTTAGAGGTTTTGCAATTTTTGAAAAATCCTTTATGAACCTCCTATAGAATCCTGCATACCCCAGAAAGCTTCTGATTGCCTTAACATTGGCAGGTGGTGGTAATTTTTCAATTACCTCCACTTTAGCTTGATCCACTTCTATTCCCTTGTTTGAAATTTTATGCCCAAGGACAATTCCCTCAGTCACCAAAAAGTGACATTTTTTCCAGTTTAAAACTAGGTTGGTCTCTTGGCATCTTTTCAGAACAAGTGCTAAATGGTCAAGACAGGAGCTGAATGAGTCTCAAAATACTGAAAAGTCATCCATGAAGACTTCCAAAAATTTCTCTACCATATCAGAGAAGATAGAGAGCATGCACCTCTGAAAGGTTGCAAGTGCATTGCACAGACCAAAAGGCATCCTTCTGTAAGCAAATACGCCAGAGGGACATGTGAATGCTGTTTTCTCTTGGTCCTGAGGATCTACTGCAATTTGGTTGTAGCCTGAATAGCCATCCAAAAAGCAGTAATAGTCATCACCTGCTAGTCTCTCTAGCATCTGGTCTATGAATGGTAAAGGAAAATGATCCTTTCTGGTGGCAGTATTGAGCCTTCTGTAGTCAATACACATACGCCACCCTGTAACTGTTCTTATAGGAACCAGTTCATTCTTTTCATTGTGAACCACTATCATGCCTCCCTTTTTGGGTACAACTTGGACAGGGCTTACCCAGGGGCTATCAAAAATAGGATAAATAATCCCAGTCTCTAGTAACTTAGTGACCTCTTTCTGCACCACCTCCTTCATGGCTGGATTTAGCCGCCTCTGTGGTTGAACCACTGGCTTAGCATCATCCTCCAATAGGATCTTGTACATGCATCTTGCTGGACTAATACCCTTAAGATCACTTATGGACCACCCAAGAGCTGTCTTGTGTGTCCTTAGCACTTGAATTAGTGCTTTCTCTTCCTGTGGATTTAAAGCAGAGCTTATAATCACTGGAAAAGTCTCACCCTCTCCCAGAAATACATATTTCAGGGATGGTGGTAGTGGTTTGAGCTCTGGTTTAGGAGGTTTTTCCTCTACCTGAGGAATTTTCAGAGGTTCTTTTATTTCCTCTGATTCCTCCAGACCAGGCTGAACATCTTTAAAGATGTCCTCTAGCTCTGATTCAAAACTTTCAGTCATATTGATCTCTTCCACCAAGGAGTCAATAATATCAGTGTCCATGTAGTTATTAGATGTATCTGGATGCTGCATAGCTTTGATAGCATTTAACTTGATCTCATCCTCATTGACTCTTAGGGTCACTTCCATTTTTTGTATATCAATAAGAGTTCGTCCAGTTGCTAGGAAAGGTCTTCCTAGAATGAGAGTTGCACTCTTGTGCTCCTCTATTTTCAGCACTGCAAAGTCAGTGGGAAAGACAAATGGCCCAACCTTGACAATCATGTCCTCAATTATGCCTGATGGATATTTAATGGAGCCATCAGCAAGTTGAAGACATACCTGGGTTGGTTTGACTTCTTCAGTCAAGCCAAGCTTTTTAGTAGTAGATGCAGGTATTAGGTTAATACTTGCCCCAAGGTCACATAAAGCTGTCTTGGTACAACCACCCTCTAATGTGCATGGTATCATAAAGCTTCCTGGATCTTGAAGCTTTTCCGGTAAGCTTTTCAGAATGACTGCACTGCATTCTTCAGTGAGAAACACTTTTTCAGTTTCTCTCCAATCCTTCTTATGACTTAAGATCTCTTTCATAAACTTAGCATAAGAGGGTATTTTGCTCAAGTGCCTCTGCAAATGGGATCTTTATTTCAAGAGTCCTGAGATAGTCTGCAAAGCGGGCAAATTGTTTATCCTGTTCTGCTTGGCAGAGTTTCTGAGGATAAGGCATCTTGGCTTTATATTCTTCAACCTTAGTTGCTGCAGATTTATTCCCTACAGAGGTGGTTGGTGAAGCCATCTTAGAGGGGTTACTATCAGCACTTGCAGGTGTCTGATCCCTCATTGGCATTTGAACGCCAGGATTGGGTGCTGGATGGGCGTTTAACGTCAGCTTCCCATCCTTTTCTGGCATTTGAACGCCAGAACTGGGCAAAGAATGGTCGTTTAATGCCAACTTTTCTCCCTTTTCTGGCGTTTGAACACCAGAATTATTCCTCTCTGGGCTCTTACTGTCCTCAGAGGGATTTTGGGCAGTGGTTTGGTCATCCTCTGTCATTTGTTCCTTTCTTGACTTTTTGCTACTTTGAACTAAATTATTCAATGTCTGCCCTCTCCTTAGTTGGACAGCTTGGCATTCTTCTGTTATCTGTTTAGATAGCTGCTGTCTTGTCTGATTTAATTGTGCTTCCGTATTCTTGTTAGAATTTTTAGTGTCTTGGAGCATCTCTTTAAATTTTGCTAATTGTTTTGTCATAAGGAGTAATTGCTGATTAAGTTCCATAATCTGTTCTTGAGGATCAGGTTCAGTAGTTACTGCCCTAGCCTCTTCTTTTATAGAGGACTCATTGCTTGAGTACAGATGTTGATTTCTAGCAACTGTATCAATGAGCTCTTGAGTCTCTTCAATTGTCTTCCTCATGTGTATAGATCCACCAGCCGAGTGATCTAGAGACATTTGAGCCATTTCTGTAAGCCCATAGTAGAAGATGTCTAACTGTACCCACTCTGAAAACATTTCAGAGGGGCATTTCCTTAGCATCCCTCTGTACCTCTCCCGGGCATTATAAAGGGATTCATGATCCTCTTGTTTAAAGCCTTGGATGTCCAGCCTTAGCTGTGTCATCCTTTTTGGAGGGTAAAATTGATTCAGGAATTTGTTTATTAACTGTCTCCATGTTTTTATGCTTGCTGTGGGTTGGTTATTTAACCACCTCTTAGCTTGATCTTTTACAGCAAATAGAAACAATAATAATCTGTAGACATTCTGATCTACTTCTTTATCACGTACTATGTCAGCAATTTGTAAGAACTGTGCCAGAAACTCAGTAGGTTCTTCCTATGGAAGACCAGAATACTGGCAATTTTGCTGGACCATGATAATAAGCTGAGGGTTTAGCTCAAAACTGCTTGCTTTGATGGGAGGTATACAGATTCTACTCCTATATGCAGCTGTAATGGGGTTAGCATATGACCCCAGAGTCCTTCTGAACTGTTCACTTCCACTTATGTCCATGATGGAGAAAAGAGAATTGATATGAGTTGCAAATAAATTATTTTTTTATTTTTTTATTTAATTAAAAGTAGCCGAAATTAAAATAAAATAAAATAAAATAATTGAAAAATTGAATATAAGTTTGAAAACTAGAAGAAAATAAAATAAAAGCAAATTGAAGACTAAATTAATTAATTAATTGAAAAGATTTTGAAATTAGCAATCAGAAAGATATGATTGAAAATTATTTTGAAAAAAAAAGAGATATGATTGAGAATATATGATTAAAGAAATTAAAAAGATTTGATTTTTGAAAAAGATTTAAAGGGATCAACTTTTGAGATTAGAATTTTGACTTGACTAAAAAAAAGATATGATTTTGAAAATCTTTGACTAAATTAATGCAAAATTTCAAAAATTGTGAGTAAAATAGGGAAAAGATATTTTTTTATTTTTAAATTTTAATGAGGAAAGAGAAAAACAACAAAATGACACTAAAATTAAAAATTGTAGATCAAAACAAAGAGAATAAACAAGAAAACTTT
Source organism: Arachis ipaensis (assembly GCF_000816755.2). Taxonomy (NCBI): domain Eukaryota; kingdom Viridiplantae; phylum Streptophyta; class Magnoliopsida; order Fabales; family Fabaceae; genus Arachis; species Arachis ipaensis. The sequence goes on along the minus strand of NC_029791.2, from coordinate 68,310,369 downwards.
GAATGTCAAGATGAACACCGAGAACACTTTGAAGATCTAGATGAACACCAAGAACAAATTTTTGAAAAAAAAATTTAAGTAAATAAAAGCGCAAAAAAATACACCAAACTTAAAATTTTTAGAAAATCAAGCACAAATTTTTGAAAATTTAAAGAAAAACACAAAGAAGACACCAAACTTAGAATTTTTAAAGATTAAGAAACGACTAAGAACATGCAAAATCAAAAAAAATTGAAAGAAAATAAAAGCATGCAATTGACACCAAACTTAAAATATGAAACTAAACTCAAATAAAAGACTCTAAACCAACTAAAATAAATTATTCCTAATCTAAACAACAAGATAAACCATCAGTTGTCCAAACTCGAACAATCCCCGGCAACGGCGCCAAAAACATGGTGCACGAAATCACAATCACACGTTTGCAATTCCACACAACTAACCAGCAAGTGCACTGGGTCGTCCAAGTAATACCTTACGTGAGTAAGGGTCGATCCCACGGAGATTGTCGGCTTGAAGCAAGCTATGGTTATCTTGTAACTCTTAGTCAGGATATCAATAATTCTCAGATTTAATTGTAAAAAGTAAAAGAACATGAAATAAATACTTGTTATGTAGTAATGAAGAACAGGTTGAGGTTTTGAAGATGCTTTGTCTTCTGAATCTCTGCTTTCCTACTGTCTTCTTCTTCATGCATGCAAGGCTCCTTCCATGGCAAGCTTTATGTTGGGCATCACCATTGTCAATGGCTACTTCCCGTCCTCTCAGTGAAAATGTTCCAAATGTGCTGTCACCACACGGCTAATCATCTGTCGGTTCTCGATCATGTTGGAATAGGATCCATTGATCCTTTTGTGTCTGTCACATGCCCAACACTCGCGAGTTTGAAACTTGTCACAGTCATCCCTTCCCAGATCCTACTCGGAATACCACAGACAAGGTTTAGACTTTCCGAATCTCAGGAATGGCCACCAGTAATTCTAGCCTATACCACGAAGGTTCCAATCTTAGATTAGAAACCCAAGAGATACACATTCAAGCTTGATTTCATGTAGAACGGAGGTGGTTGTCAGGTACGCGTTCATAGGTGAGAATGATGATGAGTGTCACGGATCATCACATTCATCAGGTTGAAGTGCGAATGAATATCTTAGAATAGAAGCAAGTGTGATAGAATGGAAAACAGTAGTAATTGCATTAATTCATGAAGAAAAGCAGAGCTCCTTACCCCCAACAATGGAGTTTAGAGACTCATGCCGTAGAAGATACAATATGAAACATATAGAATGTCATGAGGTACAAGATGAATTACTAAAAGTAGTTTTTATAGTAAACTAGTGACCTAGGGTTATAGAAAATGAGTAAGCTAGGGTGTTTAGTGTAAAAATCCACTTCCAGGGCCCACTTGGTGTGTGCTTGGGCTGAGTATTGAAGCTTTCATGTGTAGAGACTTTTCTTGGAGTTAAACGTCAGCTTTTGTGACAGTTTGGACATTTAACTCTAGCTTTTATGCCAGTTCTGGCGTTAAACGCCAGAATTCTTAAGCTGACTTGGAACGCCGGTTTGGGCTATCAAATCTTGGGCAAAGTATAGACTATTATATATTGCTGGAAAGCCCAGAATGTCTACTTTCCAACGCAATTGAGAGCGCGCAAATTGGGCTTCTGTAGCTCCAGAAAATCCACTTCGAGTGTAGTGAGGTCAGAATCTAACAGCATCTGCAATCCTTTTTCAGCCTCTGAATCAGATTTTTGCTCAGGTCCCTCAATTTCAGCCAGAAAATACCTGAAATTATAGAAAAAAATGCAAACTCATAGTAAAGTCCAGAAAAGTGATTTTTAAATAAAAACTAATAAAAATATAATAAAAACTAACTAAAATATACTAAAAACATACTAAAAATAGTGCCAAAAAGCGTATAAATTATCCGCTCATCAATTTGTATGCCGGATGTCGGTATTTTAGGCAAGACTTATTGTCAAAATCTCATAACAGTGGGTTTTTCATTCATCCCAGAAGTACGAAGATGTATTATGACTTAAAGAAGATGTTCTGGTGGCCTGGGATGAAAGGTGATGTAGCAACAGTGGTATCCAAGTGTCTGACGTGTCAAAAAGTAAAGATAGAGCATCAAAAACCATCGAGAATGCTACAACCACTTGAGATTCCTCAGTGGAATGGGAAGGAATTGCAATGGATTTTGTGACCGGTTTACCGAGGACTAGGTCGGGATTTGACACGGTTTGGGTGATCGTGGATCGCTTAACCAAATCCGCTCATTTTTTGCCTATCTGAATAAGTTGTTCAACGGAGGAGTTGGCGAGGTTGTATATCAAGGAGATAGTAAGGTTGCATGGTGTGCCATCGAGCATAGTATCGCACCGTGATCCCCGATTCACGTCAAGGTTTTGGGGAGCTTTCCAAAGAGCTTTCGGTACGAAGCTATGTCTCAGTACCGCATATCATCTGCAAACTGATGGACAGTCGGAAATGACTATTCAGACGTTAGAAGATATGCTGAGAGCATGTGTATTGGATCAACCTGGAAGTTGGTATCGTTACATGCCATTGGTGGAGTTTGCATACAACAAAAGCTTTCATGCAAGCATTTGGATGGCTCCGTATGAGGCCTTGTATGAACGGAAGTGCCAATGTCCACTTTGTTGGTATGAATCAGGTGAAGTGAGCGTTTTGGGTCCTGATTTGGTAGCAGAGACTACTGAGAAGATTAATAAGATAAAAGAGAGAATTCTAACTGCTCAGAGTCAACAGAAGAGTTATGCGGATCAGAGAAGGAAATCGTTAGTGTTTGAAGTGGGAGAACATGTATTCTTGAGGGTTACACCGACGACTGAGGACTGTTTGAGATTCTAAGGCAATTTGGACCGGTGGCGTATCAAGTAGCCTTGCCACCTCATTTGTCTAACTTATATTACATATTCCACGTGTCACAACTTTGTAAGTACACGTCGGATGCGGCTCATGTGTTGGAACCTGAGCCAGTCGAGTTGAGTGAGAACTTAACTTTCCAAGTAACGCCAGTGAGAATTGATGACACTAGTGTGAAGAAGCTGTGAGGAAAGAAAGTTTCATTGGTTAAAGTTGCTTGGGAGCGAGCAGGAGTTGAAGAACATACTTGGGAATTGGAGACTGGGATGCGTAAGGATTACCCCGAGCTTTTCTTAGGTAATTGCTAAATTTTGAGGGCAAATTTTCTTATTTGGCGGGGAGAATGTAAGAACTGCGACTAATTAACTGCTTAATTAGTCAATTAATATTGACCAAAATAGAGTCCGAAAATTTAGAGTGAGAATTTGAAGATGTGGATATGATTTTTGGACTCAGTAGGTTTTTCTGAGTTAGAAAATGTGTTTTCTGTGGAAAATCGTGAAAAACCGTGAACCGACAGTTGAACCTGTTGAACCGGTTCAAGTTTGCCTGGTACTGCATGAGAAAAAAGTGAAAACAGTCAAAAACCTTAGAAAAATATTAGAAGTCGAAAACCAGGCATTAATTTTAAAGGTTTAGCCCGAAGTTGGGCCAACCAGGCTAAAAACGCTAACGGGTTGGACCAGGCCCAAGTTGGGCCCAAGCCCAACATATATAACGGTTCATTTAATGAACTCACTTCAGCACAAACTCTTAAACACAACAAAACACAGCTGAGGAAGAGAGGAAGAAGAAACTCCCATGAGCACTATTCATTGTCAACTTCATAAGCTCATATCTTGAGCTATAGAGCTCTGATCGCCGCACCGTTTGTGGCTACGCGTTCCTTGTGAAGATCTCTACAAAACCCACCCATGAAACTGGTAAGAAAAGCTCGAATCCCCCTCAGTTCTTCTCTTCAAAATTTCGAGTTTTTAGGGCTTTGGAATAAGTGAGTCTTTGTGATTTTGGATGTTTAGGTTCACTCTAATCCTTGCTTAGCATTGGGTTTTGGCATCCATAACTGTTGGACAAGGTAAGAGGCATTAAATCCTTGTGAGATTACGTTTATATTGAGCCCTAGGTTGATTAGTTATGGTTTATGTGTGTTATAGCTTGAAGTTGTGATTGTTGGATATTATTGGAGCTTGTTGGTGATTGTTGGAAGCTTGGATTGTGTTAGAAAGCTTGTTGGTGATTATTGTGTGCTCAATTTTAAGTTTTAGCATATTAGGAATCGACCAATTTATGGTTTTGGTTTTCTCTATGTAGTATATAATATTCATGGACACTTAGGCTAGTGACCCATAGGATAGGTTTGGAATTTATATGTTGTTGATGATTGTTTCGGTTGTTGATGTTGTGAATGTGGTTAAAATAATGATGTTGGGATGTGATGTATGATGAACTTGTACGAATGTGCATTTTAATCATTAGTATGGAGTATGAATGAGTTGATGATGAAGATTGATATTGATGAAATGAGGATTTGTGAATGTGTTGGTGGGAAATTGCTTGATATGTTGTATATTAATAATCAAGGATGAGAATGATGAAATGTAAAGGAAAAAGTAATAAAAATGGTGCAATATGTTATAAAGTGTGGATTTTGATGAGGAATGGAGTTTGGAATGGTGCTATTTGGTTTTGGTTGGTTTTGAGTTATAAAAATGAGGGAATTGGTAAATTGTGGATTTTTGGCAAAAATTGGTTTTTGTTAAACTTTGTCTTATCATAACTTTTGCCTCTGTTTTCAAAATTGGTTGAAATTTGTTGGAGATTAAAGCTTATTAAAAACCCTTCAAATCGATATAAAGTTTGTAAAATTTGGGTTTTTGTAGAGGAAGTTATGATCATTCAAAGATTGGTGTAAAAATCTGAAATTCTGCTAAGTTACAGAATTCTATGATTTCTGGTATGGGCGCACGCACAACCTTGTGCACACGCACACCTCTGCAAAAATTTTAACCTGTGCGTAGGCACACGTAGAGGCAGGCAGTCTGTTCACAGCGTTAGCACAGCTTATGCGCGCACATACCCAATGAGGAATTGCAACCTGTGCATATGCACAGCCCTGTGCACACGCACACGTTGGGAAGGCCAGTCTGTTGAGGGTGCTAGCACAGGTTGTGCGAGCGAACAGGCATTATGAATTTTGGTACCTGTGCATACGCACACCTCTATGCGTATGCACACTTTTTAAAACTTCTTCTGGGCATGCGCACGCACACCCCTGTGCGTACACACACGCCATGTTTCTCAAATTTTAACTTTGTTTTCAACTATTTCACCTTCCCAACAAGATTGTTAGCTTCTATAACACCATTTTAAGACTTTTGGGCTTGATTGTGAGCATGAGAACATGGGAAATAACCTAAGGGTTTTAGTTGATGACTTTTTTATGAAAAATTAGAAAACGGAGGATTAGGGTTTCGGGTGTACTGAGGATGGTTTGATGGCGTGTGAAGGTAGACTGATATGTGAACTGAAAACTGATGAACTATTAAGTTCAGAACTGAAATATGAATGTACAGTGGTTGATATGAGTCGGGGACTCTGAATGAGATGATGGATCCACGTTATACTGAAAATGTTTTCTGAAAACCACTGAAGTATTGATTTTATACTGAGATTATGAGACGCTATGCTCCCGGCAGGGATGGTGGTAATCCCGCCTGTCGAGGTAGCGGCGGCGGCGTAAGGATGGTGGTTAATCCCGCTTACTTTGAGATGTGAGGTCTGTGGCAAGAGTATCCCGCTCGCATCCCTTCGGATCAATAGAGTGTGCAGGCACAAAACCCTGGACAGTGATCCGAGCACTATATCTCGGGGGTTCCCAATGATGATTCCGAAGGGTGACATCTCCAGGGATATGTGTCGGGTTGGCAGTTGAACCGACAATGTGATATCACAGCCAATAGGGCAGGCATTCATCATGTGCATCTTCTATCTGTTTGTATGCTTTAACTGCTTGTAATTGTATGCCTACTTGAATAACATGCCTAATTGCTTACTTGAATTACTTGACTTATATGCTTCTACTTGTGTTTTACTTGCATTGTAATTAAATGTGATTTATACTGGGATTGATGAGGTTCGGAAGGCGGTGGCAATGGGATCGCATGGAGGATAGGTTGGTGAAGGCTGTGGGACAGCGGTGTTTGGTTAGAATAGAAATCCCATAAGATAGAATACCCTGTTTATTTATGTTAAGATTTATATAATCATGCTTATCTATTTTAATATGCCTTAAGATTGAATCTTGTGATGGATATGAAGTCTAAGATTGCCTTTGGCATCCCGGGGTCTTATATCCTACATCACTGGGCACTGTTACCATACTGAGAACCTCCAGTTCTCATACCATATTTTTGTTGTATTTTTCAGATGCAGGTCGCAACCCACCTCGGTGAGTTGCTTGGATGGTGACAGAAGCGGAAGATCTTGGATTCTTTTTTAGTCTTTTTGATTTATTTTGCTATACATCTCTCACTTTTGTATTTTTCTTTAGCCTAGAAGCATGTATTGAGAAAACAAAACATGTATAAGCTGTTTTTACTGTCTGGTTTCATGTATGGTCTATATATGGCTTGCCGGTTTAAACTCCGCGAGCCGTGGCTAGATTCTTATGATATTATACTATTATATTTTGACATATCTTATCTATATCTTGTGCTTTTAGTTAGTAGCTTCGTTAGTACGTTTTGCGCTTTTTAAATCCTGTTTTTGAGCTATATCCTTCATCGGGCTTCTAGATATTATTAATTCTTTCTATATATTATACGTATGAGTTTAGAACTGTCGTAAACTCTGATTAACCTTTGCTTTACGACGCGAGGTAAAGTTTAGGCTAATTAGGGTGTTACAACAAGGATAAAGGGTGTTGTTCTCCATGTGCTGTTTTGAATTTCCACATATAAACACAAATAAGAATCCACACTCTATCAAAAAATTCTAAGGTAAAATAGTTCCATTCCAAGTTTCAGGACAGTTTGGTTGAGCTATCCATTCCTTCAACCTCTTTCCTTGTATAGAGCCTTAAAAAGAGTCTTCATTCATTTTATGCATAGTTCATCACATTCTTTACAATGAAAGTCTCAAGCTCCAACTGTTTTTGGTCATCAAGACATAAAGAGAACAATCCTTATGCTTATGGGCGGTGTCCACAAATTAACTCATGAAGGCATCAACCTCTGAGGAGCTAAAATGGTTCTATTGACTTTATTTTTTTTAGGAGTGTCACACATCAAATCTCTCTTTTTTCAGCATGTCAAAGAACTGCTCAAACAATGCTATTGACCATAAAGATAAGCCACTGCAAACTGTAAGTTCTTTTCATTCTATTTGTTTTTTGTATTTAGTCACAGACTCACAGTTTGATTGTTAGTGCCACTTAAGATAATTTAATCAAGCTAAAGCATTCTTTTTTTGGATAAATGAAAAAATAATACTCACAAAACAAGAAGGATAATGCAAACAGTATGGAGGACAAGTTCACGAGATAGCCTTGTTAGTTGTTACTTAAGATAGGAATAAATAAACTAGCTGAAGCAGAATTCGTCTAAATTCAAATTTGTTGCTTAATGGTTTTAAGATAATAATGCGGTCAATTGCTTTTAATTTATTAATTGGAGAACCTTTGGTGGAGTGTGGTGCTTTGTGCAACTCCATAAGATGCATTCTGCTGAACATTTACTGTTGCTATGCCAGAAATAGTCTGATATATAAGTAATTTGAATAAGCTGAGAATATGAACTTATCAAAAAGATATTCTATTTTGATGAGGAGGAAGTATACAAATTGTATTTATGTTTTTGTCATTTTGCAAGGAATCAGAACAAATATGTCATATCTGATTGAGGTCGCATGAATTGTTTCTATTTCCATCGTGATGTTGGTTCCTATGATTTATAAGATGCATTGTTATGAATTTTGTAGGTGAGGAATCTCGAAAGAGGATATTTTAAAATATGGAATCTACATTGCTCTGGTCAATGTCCCCAACATTTCAAGATCACCGAAAATCATCTTGATTATCCTTATGATAGATAGATAGATATAGGTGTTAGACGAGAATATATATAAGAAAATCAAGAAAAAGTAGATCGATATGTTACTTGCTATGTTGATGGATTTGAGTGTAATTGTAAGAACCTGCGTTTTCACATAAAACCATTTTAATATAATAATTTTAGTGTCCAGAATAGATTCAAAATTTAGAAGTTTTAATTTAAAAATATAAATGAGAAATTTGGTTTCAGTGAATTTTTCTGAGTTGGAAAATGTATTTCTTTCGGATAGTTTTTGTAAAAATAAGTACTGGCGATTGAGCTGGCAATACCGGCCGTAGACTATATAGTACCACATATTTTGGAAAATAATATTTTGAAAATTCATTCATTGTTTTGAAAGGAGAAAAAATAATTTAGAATAAAAAATCGGACACTAATCTTAAAAGTTTTGGCCCAAAGTGGACCAAACGGACCAAAAACGCTAACGGGTTGGACCGGACCCAAACCGGGCCCAATGCCCAACATATATAAGCTCATTTAATGAGATTTGAGCTCATTTTCTGGCCCTAAAGGGGAGGGGGCCGCGGTTTTGAGAGGGGAGAGGAGAAGAGGGATGACACTTTTCACCTCCACCTTTCGGGAGCCATAACTTTTGATCCGGAGCTCCGATTGACGAGCTGTTTGCGGCCACGTGAAGCTCTTGTCGCGCTCTACGTTTCTATCTAAGATAATCTGGTAAAGGTTCTCTCTTCATGTCTCATTTTCCAGCCCTAGAAATCTGCGCGTTTTGGGTTTAGATTTTGAACAAGTTTTGTGGTTTTGCTTGTTTAGGTGATCTCTAGCAGCGGGTAAATATTGGATTTTATCCCTAATCATGTTGGGTAAGATAAGGTTTCACTAAATCTTTGTGTTTAGTCATTTTGTGTATCTTAGGTTTTGATGTTGGTATGTATATGTGATGTTAGATTGAGTTTTGGTGTTTGTTGGAGTTGATTGAGGCTTTGGAGCAAGCTTGGTGGCTTTGTTTTGATGTTTGGAATATTTTGGGAATCGGCCAAGGTATGGTTTCAGTTTCCCTTATGTAATATGTAATGTTCATGGACACTTAGGCTAGTTGACCCTAAGATAGGATTGAATGTTGTTGGTATATGAATATTTAAATGTGAATTGATGTTAATTGTTGGTTGTATGGGATTAGTGTGGTTGATGATGAGTAATGAGATTTGTTGGTATTAATGAGTATTGATGATTGGGGTTGTTGATGGGGATTGATTGATGTTGTGGTGGTGTTGTGTGGAAGGAATTGGAATAATAATAATAATGATTATATGATTTGATGATGATCATTGGTATTTTAATTATTATGAAAGTTGGTGATGAATGTGAGATTTATTGTTGTTGATGAAGGTTTGTTGATATGGCTGATGATTATGATGAATATTAATGTTGTGGGTAAGTGGGATGAGTGTTTAAGAGTTGATAAATTGAGATATTGAATGTTGAAATTTGTTATGGTTACTGAGAATTTGAATGGTAGTATTAAGGAATTTGGATGTGAATTAGCTTGGATATAAGATTGTTGAATGGTTTAGAAGGTTGCGATTGAGGAAATGGTTGAAGTAGTGTTTGGTATGAAATTGGGCTGTTTTGGTATGGTTAAAATGTGATTGAATTGGTTGTGGACTGAGATTTGGTTAAAATTGAGTGTTTTGATGTTTTGGGTAAAAATAGATTTTTGGTGAACTTTGTCTAATCATAACTTTTGCCTCAGTTTTCAAAATTGGTTAAAATTGGTTTAGAATTAAAGACCTTTGAATCCCTTTAAAACGGTATAAAGTTTTTGAAATTTGGATTTTTGTAGAGGAAGTTATGTTCATTCAAAGTTGGGGTTGAAAATCTGAAATTCGGCTAAGTTGCAGAATTTCAGCATTTTCTGATATGTGCGGACGCACAGCCTTTTGCGCACGTAAAACCTGCAGAAATGTTATTCTGTGCAGACGCACAGGCAGGGAAGCGCATGCCGTTGGCCGCGTTGGCACAGGTTGAGCACGCTCACATCAGTGAAGCATTACAACCTATGCGGACGCACACCCCTATGCACACGCACAAGTCGAGAAGGATCAGTACCTGTGCGTACGCACACCACTGTGCGTACGCACACTTTGAAAATCTTCCCGGGCGTGCGCACGCATACCCCTGTACGGATGCACACGCCCTTTTTCACGAATTTAAACTTTGTTTTCAACTATTTCACCTTCCCAACAAGGTTGTAAGCTTCTATAACACCATTTTAAGACTCTTGGGCTTGTTTTTGGACATTGGCTCATGGGAAAGGCCTTAGGAGAATTTAATTTAGGTTTTATTTTGAAAAGTTAGAGAACGGATGCTTAGGTTTCTGGTGTACTGAGGATGGGTATGGTAGATGAGAAAGGAGGATGGTATTGGAATTGGGAAAAACTGGTGAACTATTGAGTTGAAATGGAAAATATGAATTGAGGATGGTTGAGATGAGTCGAGGACTCGAAGAGGAATGATGATCTTGAATAATATTGAGAATTGATAACTAAAAGTGATTTGAGATGAGGAAATGATTGGATTATATGAAAGTGTGCGGAGCCTATATCTCCGGCGTAGCAGATTGTTCTGCTGAATGACTAGTTGTTGTTGAGAGTGTGCGGGGCCTATATCCCCAGCGTGGCAGATTGTTCTGCTGCATGAATTGTGGTGGTTGGTTCCTTCTCTGCTACAGGAAGTGTGCGGGGCCTATATCCTTAGCGTAGTAGACTCCCTACTACATGAGTGTGTAGGTCACTATATCCCTGGCGTAGCAGAAGAGCTGCTGCATGAGTGTGCAGGGCACTATACCCCTGGCGTAGCAGAAGAGCTGCTGCATGAGTGTGCAAGGCACTATATCCTTGGCATGGCAAAAAGGCTACATCCGGGAGGATGTGTCGGGTTGGCATTTATGGACCGACAAGTGATATCACGAGCCAATAGGATAGACATTCATCATATACATCTCTTATGTGTTTGTTTGCTTTGACTACTTGAGTTTGCCTAATTGTATAACATGCCTACTTTCTTCTTGAACTACGTGTGATCTATTTGAATATTACTTGTGTTTTACTTGCTTGCATTATCTATGATTGTCTGGTGCTGAGGTTAGGTAGGAGGTGGCGATGGGAACGCACGGAGGTTAGGTTGGCGAAGGCCGTGGGATACAGCGGTGTGATTAGTATTAGTTAGAAATCCCCTAGGTTAGAGAACCCTGCTTAAGGTTTATGTTTTATGTTCTATATATTTATTTATATTGTCCTAAGCTTGAATATCCGTATGTGATGTGAAGTTCTAGGATTACCTTCGGCGTCCCAGAGCCTTATATCTTACCTCATTGGGCACTATTACCATACTGAGAACCTCCGGTTCTCATTCCATACTTTGTTGTTGTTTTTCAGATGCAGGTCGTAATCTACTTCGGTGAGATTGCGGATATGGTGACAGAGCGGAGTATGGTTCGTTCCTTATTTATTTCTATTATACTTTTGTCATAGTATTCTCTCACCTTTTGTATATTTATCTTTATGGCCTTAGAGGCTTATTTGAGAGAAAGGTTGTATAAGCTGTTTTAATTCTAAAACTCTGTATCTTTCTATCTGTAACTAGTCGGCTTAAACTCCGCAAGTCGCGGCTAGTTCCCTATGATTATTATACTCTTATATTTATATATATTTTCTTATTCTCTTATACTTATGCTTTGTATCGTATGCATTAGCTTCGTGTGAGCGTCTCGCGCGTTTGTAAATCTGTCTTTGAGCTTAATCCTTCATCGGGCTTCTAGAATATATTATTTCCTACTATATATAAATATGTATAAGCCTTAGGACTGTCGTAACCTCTGATTAACCTTTGCTTTACGGCTAGAGGTAAGGCTTAGGGTAATTGGGGTGTTACATTTAGTGGTATCAGAGCTGTTCGTCCTCGTGAGCCTGAAGGATGGATCGATTGTGCTTCATTGCACACTCTGGTTCATTTTTCCTTCATGCTATTTAGGTTATCTACTTGATATTTCATAGTATTGCTTGTTTGTGAGTGCCTTTTTGGAAAAATTGAAGCACTAGACCTTTGGTATTGAGACTGATCACTTTGATATCGAATGTTTAGTGAAGAAAGGAACCCTAATGGCTACTCACGGATGAGGTCGATTACGTTAAAGGAGAGGTAGTGAGGATGGATATCCTGGCCTATGCGTTACGAGCTCAGCATGTCCTGAAAAAGTCTGTTCATGAAATTGGTGGCATATAGGCTGATGGGTGCGGCTTAACACTTGTGGCAACGGAAGTAACGATTGATGCTTTTGCGGTTTTTACTTATGATTTTCAGTTTCTAACTAATATGGTCTTGAACCATGTTGAAAAGGGTTTAAAGGATTAACATGATTTTCAAATTTGGGTTGAAACTTTTGGTTTAAATGTTTTGCTTTTGAAATTAAATCGAAACTCTTGGTCTGAATAATATGGTTTACAGAAAAAGTGAGTTTTACGATTTTCTTGATTTGTGATTTTGGTTTATAATTTATCTTATCAAAAAGGGATTCGAATTGAACGGTTTTGATTTAAGAATAAATGAATTTTTGAGCTTTTTGAAACGAAACTTCCATAATGAATTGGTTTAGATTGGACTTGTTTTCACAGCGTTGCGATATGTTACAAAAGCAGTCTTTGGTTTTGAAACTACGTCAAAAATTCTTGGTTTGGAGGATATTGTTTAAAAAGAAAAGTGAGTTCTCCGATTATGTTCATTTGTGAACTTGGTTTCAAATTTACCTTGTAAAAAGGGGATCTAAAATTAAAAAGTTTGTATTTAAAGAAAACGTGATTTCAAATATTTGATTTCCGAGTAACTGAATTTTTGACTCTTTTGAGAAAGTTTTAACAATGAGCTAGTTTAGAATAAACTTGTTTTGAAGGTTTTGGAAACATGTTACAAAAATCGGTAATTGTTTTAAGGAAAATTTTGAATGCTTAATGACGATAATCAGAGTGACGCAGCGGAAGGTGAAAGGAAATGTCGACATGGTAGGATGATGGTGAACGAGGTGCCTTGGCAACTTGTTGGATTAGTAATGTCGAAAGTAAGATGCTCCGTGGGGAATATATGCATATATATATCTCATCGCGTGATTCGGATTTTCGAGAGCGAAAATCTTTTTAACGAGGGGAGGATGTAAGAACCTGCGTTTTCACGTAAAAATATTTTAATATAATAATTTTAGTATCCGAAATATATTCAAAATTTAGAAGTTTTAATTTGAAAAAATAAATGAGAAATTTGGTTTCAGTGAATTTTTCTGAGTTGGAAAATGTATTTCTTTCGGACAGTTTTTGTAAAAATGCGTACTGGCGATTATGCTGGCAGTACCGGCCCTAGACTGTATAGTACCACATATTTTGGAAAATAATATTTTGAAAATTGATTCATTATTTTGAAAGGAGAAAAAATAATTTAGAATCGAAAACCGGACACTAATCTTAAAGGTTTTGGCCCAAAGTGGGCCAAACGGACCAAAAACGCTAACGGGTTGGACCAGGCCCAAACCGGGCCCAATGCCCAACATATATAAGCTCATTTAATGAGCTTTGAGCTCATTTTCCGGCCCTAAAGGGGAGGGGGCCGCGGTTTTGAGAGGGGAGAGGAGAAGAGGGATGACATTTTTCACCTCCATCTTTCGGGAGCCATAACTTTTGATCCGGAGCTCCGATTGAGGAGCCGTTTGCGGCCACGCGAAGCTCTTGTCACGCTCTATGTTTCTATCCAAGAAAATCTGGTAAAATTCCTTTTTTCATGTCCCATTTTCCAGTCCTAGAAATCTGTGCGTTTTGGGTTTAGATTTTGAACAAGTTTTGTGGTTTTGCTTGTTTAGGTGATCTCTAGTAGGGGGTAAATATTGTCGAGACGTCTTCCAAGGTTCCTGAGGATATGTCCGACTGGCTAGACTCCCTCGTCCTGATGTATGTTTCTGTAGTTAATTCTGAATTCTGTGCAGAGCTTAGAAAACATCATCGAATCTGTAGTAGTAGAGATCAGGAAAACAACTATGAATTGATAGCACCTGATTCTGATGAAAGGGTTTTCTTTCCGGCTTTGACCCAAGAGGAACGCCCCTTCTTTTATGCTTACGATTACTTTTTCAGTCAAATAAACATCACCCTTCCTTTTTCCTTCTTTGAGACCGACTTGTTGTAGTTGTGTAACGTAGCTCCATCCCAGCTTCATCCGAACTCCTGGGGTTTTATCAAGATCTTTCAATTGCTTTGCCAAAAGTTGGACATTAAACCTTCTCAGACTCTCTTTCTGTATCTTTTTGTTTTGACTAAGCCAGGGATTTTTTCAAAAAAGAAAGCTTCTTGGATTTCCTTTCGATCTGCCCAAGGGCGTAAAGTTTTTGCTATGTATGATGAGTCCTTTAGGGATTTTAAGAATTACTTTTTTAAGATCCAAGCTGTTGAGGGAGCTCGACCATTTTTTCTGGAGTCGAATGGTGAGCCTACCTTCCCCTTGTGTTGGCAAAGAAATATTGTGGTGTCTCGATACTCGTGGGAGATGCTTGATGAGGTTGAGCAGGCTTTTGTAACTGTGTTAGAAGATATTTGGGGGGAACCTCCCCATCTCGATACAAAGAGATTTTTGGGGGACCCCTCTCTCATCCGAGCTGAGCTGGGTAGTGACCGACTTCTTTGGCTCTGTTTGTACTTTCTTTTTTGTGTTTGCTTTTTTCAGCTTTGTAACTTGTTTTGCCGTGTTTTTTCAGAGATGGTGAAAAATAATGAATCCATGAAGGCCTTTAAGAAGGCAAGAAAGGCTACAGCAGCTCAACATATCTCGGCCAAAGTTGCTAGAGAAGGATCTTCCCAGATTCCTCTCAAGAAGCCTATCTTGAATACTGTTGGGCCAAGGAAGATGATTCCCATTCCTCAAGTTCACTTGGTTGATCCCCCTCAGACTTCTACTGCTACCTCTTCTCCTTCTTCCAACCCTCTCCCGAAAAGGCCGAGGACTGTGGAACCTTTTAACCTAGATGCTCCCGACTTTGACGCTGTTGGTTTTGTTGATCAATAAATTGCTCCATATAGTGTGGTTCCTACTGACGACATGTCTATCCTTCGTCATTTGGACTTCATTACTCGGAGTGGTATAAAAATGGCACACATGGGGGCAGCGTTACTTTGGACTGCCCAGGATGTCCCAGTTCAAGCAACGAAGGCTTTTATGGAGGAGGCTAAGTTGGAATATGACAGGATCAAGGGTTTGAAGGAGGAGCTCAAGGTGAAAGTGGCCAAATTTGGAGAAGGAGTTGGAGGGTGAGAAGTCTCGGGCTATTTCCTTGGCGGCTTCTGCCAAGTTGTCTGAAGATATGGCGTTGAAGCATAAGGAAAGATATGTCACGACTTATAGGGAGATGATGGGTCTTAGGGAGGATTTGGAGTCCGCCCGAGCTGACTACGCCAAGCTTCAGGGTCATCTTGTAGGCAGTGTAAATGCTGCTTATGAGAATTTGAAGGATCAAGTTCGAGTTCTTGCACCCGAGCTTGACCTCTCCCTTTTTACCTTGGATAACATTGTAAAAGATGGTAAGATTGTCCTTGATGACCCTGATGAAGATGATGATGTCGACCCTCCTCCTGTACCGTCTGCCAAAGGTTCTGTTGCTCCGCCTTCCTCGATTCCAGCAGCTGAAGTCAGTCAGCCCGAGTCTGATCCTGAAGTCCAGATCTTAAATCAGGATGATGGGACAGTGGATGCGGTTCCTCTTCAGACTCGTCCTCCTTCACCCCGAGATGCTGCTACTAGGAAGTCTTTGGATACTTTATAAGTATTTATGATGTATTGTGTATAGCCCGGCCTGTGGGCTTTGAACTCTTTTATTTTTGTAGTTTGTGGTCTTGACTTTTGGATACTTTAGTTGCTTTTTTAGCAACCTTATTTTGAAAAAACAAAGGTAGTATTTCAAGCCTCTAGGGGTCGACCTCAGGTGGCCTCTTGGGTCTTGTTTACTATAGCAATTTTATTTCTGCTTGTTTGATATGCTTGTCTGCACCTTTTTGACACCTTCTGGAATCTTGGGAGTGTTGGAGCCTTGTATCCAATCTCTTTTAATTGCCTTTTGTGTTTTATTTTCTATTTTTAGTTGAGGCTAGCTTTGTGCAACTAGTCTTGTTTGTATTCTCTGATACGGTTCCTGTAATTTGATTTTCTTGAGGTCATGGCTTTTTGGGTCCGACTTAAGCCCCTTATAGCGCCTATCTTCTGTTGTCCGACTTCTTAAACATGGTCATGTTTTGAAGCTATTTCTAGTAATTCCTTCTGCTTGGACCTTGGTAGGTCTCTTCCTATGGATTATAACTTTTGGTTTGGGCCGACTTCATCATGTCGGTCCCTTCTAAGTTATTTCTAGTAATCCATTTTTCTTGGACCTTGGTCAGGTCTCTTTTATGGATTATTTTTTCATAACTTTTGGTTTGGGCCGACTTCATCAAGTTGGTCCCTTCTAAGTTATTTCTAGTAATCCATTTTTCTTAGACCTTGGTCAGGTCTCTTTTATGGATTACTTTTTCATTACTTTAGTTTGGGCCAACTTCATCATGTCGGTCCCTTCTAAGTTATTTCTAGTAATCCATTTTTCTTGGACCTTGTTCAGGTCTCATTTATGGATTACTTTTTCATAACTTTTGGTTTGGGCCGACTTCATCATGTCGGTCCCTTCTAAGTTATTTCTAGTAATCCATTTTTCTTGGACCTTGGTCAGGTCTCTTTTATGGATTACTTTTTCATAACTTTTGGTTTGGGCCGACTTTATCATGTTGGTCTCTACCGACTTCATCATGTCGGTCCCTTCTAAGTTATTTCTAGTAATCCATTTTTCTTGGACCTTGGTCAGGCCTCTTTTATGGATTACTTTTTCATAACTTTTGGTTTGGGCCGACTTCATCATGTCGGTCCCTTCTAAGTTATTTCTCGTAATCCTCTTTTTTAGGGCTGGCCAGGCCTCTTTCTAGGGATTTACTTTTTATAACTTTGGTTATTGTGGCCGACTGGTCCGACTTCTTTACGTCGGCCTGTCTTTAAGTTAATTTTAGCAACCCATTTTTATTAAGACCTCGTCAGGTCCTTTCTATGGATCACTTTCGATAACTTCTTGCATTATTCTATTTTTGTCGCCTTTTCATCTTTGCCGATTTCGTAGAAATTAGGTTTGATCCTGTTTGGTCGACCTTTTGATGAATTTGGTTTTCATCTTCGTTGGTCTTTATCGTGATCGAGCAGTGAATTTGATTTTCACTTTCTGCCGATCTATAGCTTTATAATCGGGCGATGAATTTTTTGCGTTTCAGATTAATGCGTCTTGATAAGAGAATTTGTAGAAAATCTAAAAAACTTTATGCAAATATATACATGTGGGCATTTTATCCCTCTAAGTTAGGCAGTTCATGGATCTTGGCTCGATACCTCATTAAAAAACCTTTTTTAGAAAAAAGAGTGCACCTCATCCTAAGATCTTTTATTACCTCCTAACTGTAATACCTTCTTAAGTTGCAGGCGTGCCATGACCTTGGAAGCTCTCGTCCTTTGAGTTCGGTCAGCCTGTAGTATCCCTTTCCGAGCACTTCTACGACTCGGTAGGGTCCTTTCCAATTTGCTGCCAGCTTTCCTTCTCCGAGTCGACTTGTTCTGATATCATTTCGGATTAAGACGAGATCGTTCTCAGAAAAACCTCGCTGTACTACTTTTCGGTTGTATCTTGAGGCCATTCGACGTTTTAACGCCTCTTCTTTGATCCGAGCTCTTTCTCGAATTTCTGGAAGTAGGTCGAGTTCCTCCTTTTGAAGTAGGGAATTGGCCTCTTCATTGTAGTGGATTACTCTGGGTGATCTTTCTTCGACCTCTACTGGGATCATTGCCTCCATTCCGTAAGCTAATCGGAAAGGTGATTCCTTTGTGGTGGAGTGTGGAGTTGTCCGATATGCCCATAGGACTTGTGGGAGATCTTCAGCCCAAGCTCCCTTTGTGTACTATAATCTCCGTTTTAACCCAGCCAGTATGACTTTGTTTGCAGTTTCTGCTTGTCCATTAGCCTGGGGGTGTTCTACGGATGTGAATTGGTGCTTTATTTTCAAGTGGGCTACCAATTTTCTGAAGCCTGCATCTGTTAATTGAGTGCCATTGTCTGTGGTGATGGAATATGGAACTCCAAACCTTGTGACAATGTTTCTATATAGGAATTTTTGACTTCTTTGAGCAGTGGCATTGGCTAGGGGTTCTGCCTTGATCCATTTTGTAAAATAGTCTACCCCGACAATGAGGAACTTGACCTGTCCTGATCCTTGAGGGAATGGCCCAAGGAGGTCGAGTCCCCATTTTGCGAATGGCCAAGGTGAGGTTATGCTGATGAGCTCCTCTGGTGGGGCGATGTGAAAATTAGCATGCTTCTGATACGGCGGACATGTCTTTACGAATTCTATTGCTTCTTTTTATAAAGATGGCCAATAGAATCCGGCTCAGAGTACCTTTTTGACGAGAGCTTATGCTCCGAGATGGTTGCCACAGATGCCACTGTGTACTTCTTCTAAGACTTTCTTTGTGTTGGAAGTCGGCACGTATTTTAACAGTGGTATTGAAATCCCTCTCTTGTATAGAGTATTGTTTATGATGATGTAGTATTGTGCTTCCCATTTTAACCTCTTTGCCTCCTTCTTATCTGTAGGGAGTGTTTCTGTTTTGAGGTGATTAACTATGGAAGTCATCCATCCTTGATCCAGACCTGTTATGGCTAGGACCTTTTCTTCTTCCGAGATTGACGGGTTCTGTAGCATCTCTTAAATGAGGCTTCTATTGTTGTTCCCTGGTTTGGTGCTGGCTAGTTTTGAGAGTGCATCAGCTCGAGCATTCTGTTCCCAGGGTATGTGGCGAACCTCATATTTCCCGAGTTGTCCGAGCTGTTCCCTAGTTTTGTCCAAGTACTTTTTCATGGTGGGATCCTTGGCTTGGTAGCTCCCTGTTATTTGTGAGGTGACTATTTCTGAGTCGCTGAAGATGGTAAGCTTTTGAGCTCCAACCTCCTTAGCCAGCTTCAAACCAGCTAGTAGTGCCTCATACTTGGCTTGGTTGTTTGAGGCAGGGAACCCGAATTTGAGGGAAAGTTCGATTTGGGCTCCCTAGTCGCTTTTCTATTATTACGCCTGCACCACTTCCAGTTTTGTTTGAGGAACCGTCTACGTAGAGATTCCACTCTGTAGGGATTGCCGGGGTGCCCTGTGAACTCGGCAATAAAGTCGGCCAAATACTGTGATTTGATGGCTGCCCGAGCTTCATATTGAAGGTCGAATTTGGACAACTCGACTGCCCATTGCAAGATTCTTCCTGCTAAATCTGTTTTTTGTAAAATGCCTTTTATGGGCTGGTTGGTCCGAACCCTGATGATGTGGGCTTAGAAATATGGGCGAAGTCATCGAGATTTTAGTATGAGAGCATAGGCGAATTTTTCTATTTTTTGGTAGTTTAGTTCGGACCCTTATAGTGCTTTACTGATAAAGTATATAGGTTGTTGTCCACTGTCGTCTTCTCGGACCAGTGCTGAGGCTACTGCCCGATTTTCTACTGCGAGGTATAATACAAGCGGTTCTCCTTCCCGTGGCCGAGTTAGAATAGGTGGTTGTCCCAGGAACCTTTTGAAATCCTGGAAAGCCTGTTCGCACTCCGATGTCCATTCAAACTTCTTTCCTTTCCTTAGAGTGGCATAGAATGGGAGGCATCTTATAGCTGATCCAGCTAAAAATCTGGACAAGGCTGCCAGTCTTCCCTTGAGGTAAGGTCAGACAGTAACAATTCTTCACTTTGTGTCTTTATTAACATGTCGTCCACGTAGACTTCCATGACTTTCCCGATGTGGTCTGCGAAGACCTTATTCATTAATCTTTGATAAGTGGCTCCTGTATTTTTGAGTCCAAATGGCATGACGATGTAGCAGTAGTTTGCTTTCAGGGTTAAGAATGAGGTTTTTTCTTGATCAGGTGGGTACATTAGGACTTGATTGTATCCCGAATAGGCATCCATAAACGAGAGGTATTTGTATCCGGAGGAGGCATCCACCAGAGCGTCGATACTTGGGAGTGGATAAGGATCCTTTGGACAGGCTTTGTTAAGATCAATGTAGTCGGTGCACATCCGCCACTTCCCGTTTGATTTTTTCACCAAGACGACGTTAGCTAGCCATAGTGGGTATTTAACTTCTCTTATGAATCTTGCCTTCAGTAGAGCTTGTACTTGCTCTTCCACAGCTTGTGGCACCTTAACTTAGGGTCTATGCCTGGCATGTCTGCGGCCTTCCATGCGAAGAGGTCAACATTATCTTGTAAGAACTTTATGAGTGACTCCTTTACGTCTTCTTTTAAGATTATGCCGATATTGGTTGTTTTATCTGGGACATCTCTGATCTGGGTTTTTTCTATTTCGCCTTCGGGTTGTGGACGAAGTTCTTCCCGCCCTCGAACTCCCCCGAGTTCGATGGCGTGGAATTCTTCCCCTCTGCCTTTAAGGTTTAGAATTTTGTTGTAACAGCGGCGCGCTGATGACTTGCATCATCTACCCTTCATTCTTGCATAAAGAAGACCATAAAAGAGCATAAATCTCATTTGATCAGTACAATTCATGCATTATTTGATGAATATTATGGTACACTACTTTGAGATGAGTTGTGCTGAATTTCAGGTGAAAAAGGCATCAAAAATGGGTAGAAGACAAACAAGAAGCTAGGCGTGTGAAACTGGCGTGCCACTTGGAGCAAACGCCACAAAAATACACTAGCGTTCCATGCCAGGAGCCAGGCGTGGCACGCCAGTACTAAATTCCAGAAAGGAATTCCAAGCATGCATGTGGGCATGGCACGCCAGAGACTGGGCGTGGCACGCTAGTACAAAATTCCAGAGAGCAACAATGGAGGACACAAAAGGGGCGTGGCACGCCTAATCCATCAACTACTATGGGCGTGCCACTTGAGCAAAGGGGCGTGGCATGCCAACCCACCATTCCAAGAAGAACCCCCACTATGGCATGCCACTTGGTATCGAAGGCGTGGCACGCCAGCTCCAAGAAGTCACTTGGGCGTGCCACTTGAGAACCCAAGCATGGCACGCCTAGCTTGAAGAGTTCACAAATCCATGGGCGTGTTACTTGAACAGCATGGCGTGGCACGCTGGTACAATAATCCAGAGAAGAGGTTGAAGGCAATTGAAGACTGGGCGTGCCACTTCAAGACGAAGGCGTGGCACGCCAACCTCTCAACCTCACTTAGGCGTGCCACTTGAGCAACCAGGCGTGGCACGCCAACCTCTCAACCTCACTTAGGCGTGCCACTTGAGCAACCAGGCGTGGCACGCCAATGCACAAAGATAACAAAAGCAAGGGCTGGGCGTGCCACTTGGTATCGAAGGCGTGGCACGCCAACCCAAGAATGTCACTATGGCGTGCCACTTGAAGGCTGAGGCATGGCACGCCAACTACTGGAACCAAGACAAGATCATGGGCGTGGCATGCCAGCTTTTAGAAGTGGCACGCTGGTATAAGTTTCCAGAGAGGATGAAGGAGGCCAATTACATGGGGCGTGCCACTTGGTATCGAAGGCATGGCACGCCACTCACTATTCTTCACTTAGGCGTGCCACTTGAGAACCCAGGCGTGGCACGCCAGTGTCATTCAGAGAGCAAAGAAGCATTGGGGCGTGCCACTTGAGTTCGTGGCGTGGCACGCCAAACAGAGGAACCACTCACTCACAAAGGGGCGTGGCACGCCAGACCCTGAGCATGCTACGCTAGTGCAACTTTCCAGAGAAGCTTAGCCAAGCATAGAGCAAGGGCGTGGCACGCCAAACCCTGAGCGTGCCACGCTAGTTCAAGTTTCCAGAAGCAAAGAGAAGTGAAAAAAGACTAGGGCGTGCCACTTGAGCTCGAAGGTGTGGCATGCCAAGGTTGTTAGTGAAGACGAGCGTGCCACTTGAAGGGCTGGGTGTGGCACGCCAAGCTAAAATTGAAGGACACGTGACACGCCACTAGAGCGCCAATCACACGCCAGCTGGGAGGTCACACTTATTGAGCTTCTTTTCCCTCCAAAATGTAATTTTCTTTTTTCACTTTTGTAATTCTTTTATTTTACTAGGAGTAGTATAAATACCCCCAAGGAGTACTGAAGAAAGGGGGTTGAGCAGTTAGTTTTAAATCCACTTTTACACTTCACTTTTGAGTACTTTTTGATCTATGAGTAGCTAACTTCCCTCTCATTGAGAGAGGGAGCTCTGTTGTACTTGATGGATTGATAATAGTGAAATTCTTCTTCTCTTCATCTTCTCTTTGATTTGCTAGAAGGAATTTCGTTCTTAATGGTTAGTGTTCAATTATCTTGGGAAAGAGATTGAATGCATTTGGGTTTCATGGGAACCTTGGGAAAGGAAACATGAAACCATGCTTGAAATCCCTTCTCACACTTGAGTAGAATCTGGGTTTTGGTGTTTGGATATGTGACATATAATCCTCCCTCTACTTGGACCTATAATGGTGTGTGGTATAATCAGGGACCAAGCATATCTCTCTTCATGAGCAATTAGACCAAGGAATTGGCTATTGATCAAGATCTGAGAGATTGAGTCGCCAAGGGATTGGGGTTCAATCAATCATGATTGCCAAGAGGTCAATGAGTTGCATGATTGAAGAGGATATAAGCTAGATTTGATCCAAAGAGACAACATCTCCCAATATCAATGAATTTTCCCATTCTTATCTATCCTTTTCTTTATAGCTTAATTTTACATTCAGCAATTCCCCATTCCCATTTACATTCAAGTCATTTATGATTCTGCACTTTACATTCTACCATTTCTATTTCTGCACTTTATTGCTTTTCTTTATATTCTAGTCATTTATATTTATGTCATTTACAATTCTGCACTTCACAATCTTATTGATCCGCTTGACTAATTCATCAATTAATTAAAACTGCTCGAATTTGCTAATCTCTGTGGATACGATCCCACTCCACTGTGGGTTATTACTTGATGATAATTTTGGTGCGCTTGTCAAAAGAACCAATTCACCAATTTTTGAATGGGTTGTGAATTGGAGACATCACGCACCGTCTTCTGGTCTGCTTTTATCATAGCTATTCCTTCTGTGGTTGGGAACTTAATGCACAGATATGTATTCGAGACTACTGCGCCGAGCTGATTTAACGTTGTCCGTCCTATTAGGGCATTGTAGGCTGAACTCACGTTGACCACGATGTAGTCTATGTTGAGTGTCCTTGACCGGTTTCCTTTTCCAAAGGTTGTGTGTAGTGAGATGTATCCAAGTGGTTGGATGGGAGTGTCTCCCAGCCCGAATAGGCTGTTCGGATATGCTCTGAGTTCTTTTTCCTCCAGGCCGAGTTTGTCGAAGGTAGTTTTGAACAAGATATCAGCCGAGCTTCCCTGGTTTACCAGTGTACGGTGGAGATTGGCATTGGCCAATATGATAGTGATGACCATGGGATCGTCATGTCCCGAGATGATGCCAGCTGCGTCCTCTTTAGTAAAAGTGATAGTGGGGATGTCGGGTCCTTCTTCTCCTCCCTCAACATGATATACTTCTTTAAGATGTCTTTTGCGAGATGATTTGGAGATTCCTACTCCCGCAAATTCTCCGTGTATCATGTGGACATGTCTCTCCGGTGTACGAGGTGGTCATTCAGTTCGTCCAACATCTTCGTCCCTTCTTCTTTTTCTTGGTTCATCTGCTCTGCTGGCTAAGTACCGATCTAGTTTTCCCTCTCTCACCAGTTTTTCTATGACATTTTTCAAGTCGAAGCATTCGTTGGTGGAATGCCCATAGATTTGATGGTATTCACAGTATTCAGTCCAATTTTCTCCTCCTTTCTTGCTTTTGAGTAGGCGAGCTGGGGTATTTTTTCAGTATGGCATACTTCTCGATAGACATCTACAAGAGACACCCGAAGAGGGGTGTAATTGTGGTATTTCTTGATCTTTTCTCTATGCTGATCTTCTTTTTTCTTGGACTCTTTGTCCTTGTCCCGGGAGGAGTAGGAGAATCCGGACTTTGAGGTCTCTCCTAATCGAGAGTTTTTCTCCATGTTGATGTATTTTTTTGCTCGTTCTTGCACTTCATTCAGGGATGTGGGATGTTTTTTCGATATTGAGTGACTAAAAGGTCCCTCTCGTAAGCCATTGATGAGACCCATTATGGCTGCTTCTGTTGGCAGATTTTGTATGTCCAGACATGCTTTGTTGAATCTTTCCATGTAGCTGCGGAGACTTTCCCGGTCTCCTTGCTTGATCCCTAATAGGCTTGAGGCATGCTTAGTTTTGTCTTTCTGGATGGAGAATCTGGCTAGAAACTTTTTGGCCAAATCGTCAAAGCTTGAGATGGACCTAGGGGGCAGGTTGTCGAACCATCTAATTGCTGTCTTTGTTAAGGTAGTCGGGAAGGCTTTGCAGCGGACTGCATCTGAGGCGTCAGTGAGGTACATTCTACTTCTGAAATTACTGAGATGATGGCTGGGATCTGCTGTGCCATCGTATAGAGTCATGTTGGGAGGTTTGAAGTCCTTTGGGATTTTGGTCTTCATGATCTCTTTGGTGAATGGGTCTTGGTCCTTACAGGAGCTATCTTCGTGGCTGGATCGAGTAGTTTTGGCCTTGAGATCGGCTTCGAGCTTTAGGAGCATGTCTTCTAACTCGCGGCGTCGCCTAGCTTCCCTTTGTAGGTCTCTTTCGGCTTCCCGTTGATACTCGACCTCTTTTTCGAGTTGTTTCAGGCGATCCTGAAGTGCTTCCATGGCTCCCGTGTTTGGTGAATTCTTGTCTTTGTTAGGTTGAGAAGTATCGTCTATTGTGACTAGGGGTGGCAAAGCGGGCCGGCCCGCCCCAATCCGCCCCGCCCCGCCTAGGCCCGCCACATAAACGGGGCGGACCGGCCCGCCCCGCCAACTAAAATAATGAAAAAAAAGTATTTAAATATTCTATAATTATTAATTTTATAATAGTAATCACACTTTTATTTAATAAAAAAAATAAAAATAAAAATCTTCGGCCCGGCGGACCGGCCCGCCCTGTCCCGCCAAAACTCACCAATTTGGCAGTGCGGGTTTGGCGGACTTTTTTAATTTGGCGGGTTCCAAATCCTAACCCGACCCGCCTTTTTTAGCGGGTTTAACGGATCGGCCCGACGGACTCGACCCGTTTTGCCACTCCTATATATTAGTATTTTACTCTAAATCAGAATTGTGGTTGTTGTCAAGGTTGTCCACCATGATGATGGGATGACTTCCAGATTTCCCGGCAACAGCGCCAATGTTCCGAGGGTTACCTAAAATTGTAGGTCGATCTCGGACGAGATCTTCTATGCTGATCGGCACTGACGTGTCCGACTTTTAAGTGGTGGCCGGAGCTATCGCGTCCGATTTGTTGGACTGGTGGTGATGCTGATCCTTCGTTACAGGAGGGTGGTAGTACCTGCAAGGGACTCCATGCCTAAGTTAGCAAGAGTATTAAGCAGATTTTTAGTAGAATCAGAGTATGAGTTATACCTTGGTGCTCCAATGTATTTATAATGTTTGTAGAGTGATCTTTCTAGAGATAAGATAACTATCTTATCTTATCTTTGAGTGAAGTCATCTTATCTTTAAGGGAACCGCCCTTATCTCTCTAGGCTTGGGCTGCCTTTGGATTTGGGTCGTGTTCCTCTGTTTTGGCCATTATTTGAGCTTTCTTGGTGATTTGGCCGAGTTCTTTGAGAAGAGGTTGGATAATTCTGACCTGAAGAGGTCGGTCGACCTGTCGTTGAACAACCCGAGTCGAACAGCTCGACCCAGGGTATGAACAGTTACAAAAAAAACTAATTCTTTTTAGATTTAACGGTTAAGATTGTCAATTATACAAAATTATAACATGTCACATAATGTTATAAATTTATTTGTTGATTAATTGACATGTCATAAATTTATTTGTAACTAAATTAGTCTTTGAAAATACACACGTAAGTCATTTTCATTCCCAAAATTTCAAAAAATAATCAAATTAGTCCTTAGTCCT
>NC_029791.2:68281274-68284239 GCF_000816755.2 Arachis ipaensis | reverse complement strand
AAAGGCTTGATCTTTTACTTTTCGCTAAATAAATATAGGATTAATCTCTACATACAAGTGTTTTACGCTTACAAGCATTACAAGCCTGAAGAGAATAAAACCCACTAAACGCACTGCTTATGTTACAGACTTTTAAATCAATTCAAATCAATTAAACGCGCAAATATATAACTTCCATCTTTCAAAAGATTTCGTTTCTTTTTTTGAATTTTTTGCTAAATTTGTTGGATCTCCTTCTTGCTTCGTGTTTTTTTCGATTTTCATGATTTCTGAAATCAAGCTTTGAAATTGTTTTGAAGATAATGGAACTTCAGAAATACACCCAAACGATTACAGAAATACACCCAAACGGTTACAGAAATACACCCAAACAGTTACAGAAAGGATTACAGAAATACACCCAAACGGTTACAGAAATACACCCAAAACATGGGGGAGACAGTATATTTCTTCTTTAAATCTTTTAATGTTTTGCTGATTAAGGATGAGGCACATAGCAGAGACAATCTAGAAAAAAAAACCTAGAAGAACAGTAAAACAGTACTTTGAATAATGTTTCTTCGTTTTTTCTGGTGATTTTTTATGGAGATTTGTATCTTTTCTTCTTGATTTCTTCTACTCTTCGCGACGAGTTGGAATGTTTTTGCAGAATCGTAGTTTGTTTCGATATCTTGACAGTTTGCGTTTTGATTGAGGAAGAAGAGGAAGAGTGCAGCATAACGAACATGCGTTGGACGTTCGATTTTGAAAGAGTGGTGCGCGTGTTTTTTCTTAGATTTGGACCAACTTGTATAGCTTGTAAGCCAAAAAGGTTTGTATGCGTAGCATGCCTCATAAATATAGTAGTTATTTTAAGTGTTTTAATCTTTTGGATCTCATTAAAAAAATATAATAGTTATTTAAAAAAAATTATATTAAAATATTAAGATTCAATGAGTGATTAAATAAATTTATGCATTATTCTCATCATCATGCCACATGACACTTAATATAGCACATCATCATTTAACTAACAGAAAGTCTAATTTAACTTGCGTTTTATCTTTTAAGGACTAATATGAATAAAAAAGTCATGAAGACCAATTTATAAAATGAATCATCTTTCAGAGATAAATTTAATTATAAACCCTATTTTTTTTCTTTAAAAAGAATTATACAAATACATGAACGGTAACATTTAGACAATAATGACATTCACACGAGGCTTTAATTTTAGTTAAAAACTAGTACATAATTGTTTTTTGGGTACAAAAACTAGTGCATCATTCAATCTCCAGCCAACAACCACAAAAACTTGTACCGGATTAACCGTAAACACCCTCATCATGGAACAGGATTCATACAATAAGAAATCTCTAGAAGGTACTGAATAATTATTCCTAAAGCAAGCAGTCACAATTCTGAAATGCCAATAATGGCATTATAACCGCATCTCTCCAACGGGGAAAACAGAGGAAAAAACACAAACATAAACCTTAAAGTGTCATCCATGACCATCAGTACCGCCTGGGATAACGATCCACAAATCGACCTGAAGGGCACTCATATGCCAGGTGACCACGACCTCCACAATTGTGACAAATCATCAGAGGTCCCATGCAGTCCCGACTCATGTGACCCAATTGCTGGCAATTCCGGCATACAACATCTCGGTAACCACCACCACCCCCACGCATACCGCCACTGGTGCCACGATCTCCAAGCATGTTAGCTTTTGGACACTGTCTAGCTACATGCCCAGAAACATTGCACAAGTTACAAATGGGATCATTTGGACAATCACGTGCCAGGTGTCCTGTCTTCCTACAGTTGTTGCATGCTTTCTCATTGGTGCATTCAGCTGCAATATGACCCTGTTTATAACAGTTGTTGCACAACCTCAAGTCCCCTGGTGGCATTGGAGGTGCTGTGCACTCCCTTGCGCGATGTCCAACTTTACCACAGGTATGACAGATGCCTTCATTTGGACAGTTGCTAGCCACGTGCCCAGGTTCTTTACAATTCCAGCACAACGATTTTGTGGTGCATTCAGAAGCAATGTGCCTGATCAAACATTCAAATGCATAATTAATCACAAGCCACTCTAGCCATACTACTTGTATGAATACCAAATAGTTGACATCAAAGACTAATGACAACATAAATAATCTTGTTCTTCCGAAATATAGATACTGAATATATTCAATTTAACAATGGAAGATCCGCTAAAAGAAGACAGATTGCCAATTCAGCTGCCACATCATGGCTCAGGTAAGATGCAAATAATAATTAAGAATTGGAAATTGTGTTGCCCTGGTGATAACCTATAACTATTAGTCTTGTTTCTTGAATAGGAGGAACTAACATTTGCAATCAGATTCAAGGAGGAAAACAGATTTTATTCACACAAAATAATGAGAAAAAATAACATTTAGAATTACTGAATCAAATTAAATGCAAATGATATGAATGTTGGATATCATGATTAGAGTGGTACACATATAAGGTGGTGATTGGAATCTAATGATTACATGCTCGACCATTAAGAAGCCAAGAATAAGTTCCATACCCAGGGAGTCCACAATTGTGGCAAATTGCAACATTTGGGCATTCCCTAGCATAATGACCAGGTCTCTTGCAGTTCTTACACAAATTGTCTCGGCTGAAAAAGAAAGCAAAAACAGAGAAAAAGCACTGTTATCATTTGTGAGGAGACCCATGCCAAGACACTATTAAAGCCTAAGTGCAAGGAGTATGCCTCTTAGAAATTTATGAAGAAAAAACCAAACCAAACCACTTTATATGTTCCAAAGGCAAAGCCAAAAATAACAGTAAATAATTGGGCCAAGCTTAAGGTTTTATAAATGTTATAATTATGATCCAAAGCTTCCCATAGCAAAGCATAAATTCAATCTTCTTCAGCAGTTTAGCTTCCCCAACAAGCACATTAAGCATTAAGCATAGAAAACGAATGGTAATTAAATTA
>NC_029791.2:68202111-68281175 GCF_000816755.2 Arachis ipaensis | reverse complement strand
CTGCTCCTGCGGCTCCTGCTGTCAGAACTCATTTTCAATTTTTTTTGTCTTTACTAACCTCTACCACAACTGATCAGCAAAACCACCACCACAACCAACACCACCAGCCGCAGCCTCCTTCCTGTCCACATCACAGCCACACATATCCATGATCATCCACAAGCCAAGCCAAACCAAAACCCCTTGCCTCCCCTTTCATAATATAAAACCCGCAAATTCCAACAGTATACAACATGAAATGTCAACATGCATTCCATCTCACATCAATCAAATATCACTTTACTCATCACCAAAAACTTGATAACAAGTCCCTGGACGACATTCTTCATATATTTAATACTTCTCAGAAACAGTAACATTCTCACATAAGATCAACATAAGCTTCAGGGGGAAAATTCAAAAGGATATCACTCCACCCTTTCAGCAATTTAGCTAACCTGGTAGAGATGAATGAATATGAAAAAGATCATACTGGAGTAATGAGAGTATTTGGTGAAATTTTGCCCTAGTATGATAACATAGAAGTAGCTTTTGAAGAAGATAAAAACATACAATATCCTACCCAAAAAAAAACACCTAGCGTTTGATTCATCAATCATCTAACCAGGTTTAGCATCAAGGGAAGAACCCCAACAAGCTCCCCTTCTTCCAAGCATCTTCATCAACACACATACAAAGCCCCTTCAATGCTCTTCACCACACCCTTCACTTCTCTTTTCTTTTCTTCTGCAAGTCTTATCTTCTCAGGTACTCTCTTATCCCATTATCAATTTTCATTATTCTCCTGCTCTCTAACAATTAAAATTTGGTACATATTGCCATGTTTTGCTAACATGTATTATTGGCACTTACATCCTACCCAAATCCGAAACACAGAGCCTTTCACCATCACCTTCTACACTTTCAATGTTTTATGGTACATTATCAATTGTTTAGATTCACCTTATTTATGCATAGTTGTGCTAGGGAAATTCATTTCATACTTCTATTACTTTAACTTCCTAGATCGAGATTATTTAGCCATTCTTCAATATATGAAGAAATCAGTTAACAGTTAACAGTTGACAGTGGCATGTCAGGTCCAGATAAAACAGCTGGCATGCCAACACAAGCTAAAGAAGCATCACATCATCTGACTCAGGACCATATTGATGCTTCTGGGCCTAATGATCCATCTCTAATAGCACTATCTATCTCCCATTTTTCTCTCTTGAACAGACATAGCATTGTGAAATTATGCATGTCAGTTCTAACAAAGGAAATATATATGAAAGAGTTTGGGATGAACAAATGTACACACCAAAGACTAGTAAATGTCAAATTACACCTCAAAGATTGTTTTCAACGGATAAATGTGTCATGCCATTAGTAAGGGTTTGATATTTACGAATCTTTAGCGTGTATCTTTGTCCAAAAAAAACAATTCAAGTGTACTTTAACGCGTATTTTTGTCCATCCCAAACTCTTTTATGTGTACTTTGTCTATTTGCTCAAGACAAAAAAGAAGCAAAACACAATCAGTACATTGGGCACATCTAAGAACATGTTGATTGTTGCATAGTAGTCAATTCTACAACGGAAATTAAAGCAAACCACCAACCAAATCCACATAGCCACATAAAACAGATGCGAATAAACATTTTAATAGAGGGTTTAACAAGATCGGAAGGGGGAAGTCGCAAACGCGTAAAAGGATTTTGCAAATCCGAATTTCTTTCAACGAATTTCTTGCAACCAGGCATGCGAAAAAGAAGAATCGAACCTTCGGATTCGAGTATGGAGAATGGCGAGATACTGAATCTATCTCAGAAGAGCTCAGCACACGGAGGGTGGTAGCTTGATCTTCTGATGCGACAAGCGAGTGGGGGAGATGAATGGTGTCGTCGAAGAGTTTAGCTACTACAGCGGCACAGAATTAGGAATTTCTTAAGTTAGGGTATCTTCAGATATCAGATATATCAGATAAAAGGTCTTTCTGTTTTTTGGACTTCAGGTTTATTAGAAAAAGTTGAAAGGTTTCAATTTGTTTTGGGTCTATCTTGTGGGCCAATATCCATGTACTTTTTATAGGCTTTATTTGATTGGGCTACCCTAATCAAAGTGGCCTGGGTGTGTCGTCAATCATTTCTTTTTTTGTAAATTAGTTATTGCATCTCTTTTTCTCCTTATCTCTTTGTCAAGGAGAAATGTACCTCCCATCATAGTAGATACTGACTTTATCATAGTCATCTATGCTCACTCTGTCTGCAGCATTTTTATAAAATAAAGTCGTTACACGGTGGTAATCTTTTGTTCTCGTATTTGAACAAATACTTAATAGATCTTGACTGATTGCACTATTTAACATTAATATGAGCATTATATCTCGTGAGTAAATATCTATTGCGTGGTATCATGTAATATTTTACTATAAAATTTTATGCTTAAATCATAAAATAGAAGTAGTATGGTATTACGATATCTATAACGAGGAGTCTTGAAAGAAAAATTTAAACAAAAGGTTGCAAAATGAAAAGCACAACGCTCACGTAAATAGAAACCGAAAATGAAAAAAAGGATAAAGAGTATAAATATAGAGAGTAGAATATCAAAAGTACAAAATATCAAACTCTAGACTCGATCTACGAAGCCAAGGCCGGTCGGAGAATATACATATATACATACATATCCCAATACTACCCAAAATACATAAAATAAGCACATGGTTCTCCATAAAAGTCTCTAAAGAGAATTAAATATAAGACGCTCACCGAGGTGCATCTCGACCTACATCTGAAAAATGACAACATATGTATGGAATGAGAATCGGAGGTTCTCAGCATGGTAACGGTGTCCACATTAATAATATATAAGGTCCCAGAAAAAGCCAGAGGTAATCTTAGAACTCCGACACTCAGATTAAAACTTAGAGTTAATTCACTATTTCGCGTACGTGACCCTTGTCTACGTATGCAAGTTCCCCTAGACAGTGGCGAATTCCCGCATACGCAGCCATATGTCTGCGTATGTGGGCCCTATATTTTCTTAAAAAGCTCTTATAAATCTGCAGAAATATTTTTGCACACCAAACTTCCGACGCGCATAATTTTTTTTGTTAAAAACTATTTTTAGTCCGTTTTTTGAACGACGTAAACTTCACGAATTTAATTTTCATATGAAACAAGTTTGGTAAAGTTTGAGGGTCCGAAATCCGAGTTATAGCCCACCAAATTTTGGTCAAAAATCAGTCTTTTGCCAAAAATTCTAAACCTCTATTTTTACCATTTTCTCAACTCAATACTAATATTCCAAGCTTCAAAGAGCACCCAAAACAAACTAAACCATATCTCAATTCTTCTTATTCACTCCATAATATACCAATATACAATTTCATCATGTTCAACCCAGTAGTCCATATTCAAGACAACTTTATACATAAACAGCAATATATCAACATCAATCATTAAAATCATCATTTCATCAACATCAGCCACATTCATATCAATGACTATCAATCCAACCATACCACATCAATTCAACACAATTTGCATCAACTAAAACCACTAAGTATACCCCAAACACATAATTCAACTTATCCTAGGTCGTACAACTTAAGTTTTCACGTTACATTATATATTATCTACAAGAAACCAAAACCATACCTTAGCCAATTCCTCTCTAAAGCCCAAGACACTTCAGTTTTACCGTTCCACGAGCTTCAAGCTCCGAGTTCCTCACCAAAATAGAATCTCAGCTTCCAAGGCTCAAATCCATCATCCACCATTCACCAATCTGATCTCAATACATACAATTTAATCTAATCCAAATAATATCACTCAAAATCAACATAGGGTTTCGCTAATTAATGATTCATAAAAGGTTTTAGAGATTCTTACATTACCAATAAAAGTTTGAGACAAGATCCAACAAGTACTCAAAGCTAATTTGATCCTAAACACCAAAATCATATAATCTCTCAAAATCAAAACCTCAAATTTTTTAAATTAGGGATAGAGTGGCTGATCAAGAAATAGTGAGGTACTTACCAAATTATTTAGTGGAATTTGTAGAGCTCGACACGGTGGTTGCGTGGCTGCAAACGGTGCGGCAATCTGAGCTCCAGATTGAAAGTTATGTGAGGTTGAATTTGGATCCAAGGGTTTGGAATGTTCCTTCTCTCCCCAAGTATTTTAGCGTGTCTCATCAAATAGAAGGGGAAGGAAGAGATAAGCTCTTTCATTAACATGTTATTGGCCTGGGCCTTGGGCCCAATATGGGCCTGGTTCAACTGATTTGGTTCGTTTGACCCAATTTTGAGCCAAAACCTTTAAAATTAGTATTAAAATTTATATTTTAATTATTTCTACCCTTCTAACTTATCAAATTTAATTTTCTAATTTTATTTAATAATAGTTAATTTATTGGCTAATTATTCACTAATTTTGCAAGTTTTACATGCTACCCCCAATAAAAATTTTCACCCTCGAAAATATTGTCCACACACGAGTACATGAGAGAAATTTTCCTTTCTAACTCAATGTACAAACCCTTAACCTTTTGCCAATCTTCGCAACGGTTTATCTTCTACAACTTCTCTTTCTCACCCTAATAGTCCTAATATCTTTGCAATCTCTGCGCTTTCGCTGTGTCACTCTAATCACTGCCTATTAAGAATTTTCCTATTCATTCCTGTTTAATCCTTTTGTCCTTAACTTTAGCACATCACTACCCCCAAGTGAAAAATAATAAATGTTCTTAATTTGGATCTTTGATTAGCTTAGGCTACTGAGAGTGTGTATCATTCAAGTGTGCAGAAGTTTGAAAAACATTAGTAAAGATAAAAGTGTATTTTTGTTTTTTTGTTGAAGATACATACTCATGTATTAAATGTTTAAACCATATGCATTAATACTCTTGTATATATTTTATTTTAAAAATAAAAAAAATAAAAAAAAGGAAAAGAAAAAGAAAAAGAGAAAAAGAAAGTAATAAAAAGGGGACAAATGTTACCCTAAAGTAAGGTAGTAAGAATAATGCATATGGGATGTGAATTGAGTGTGAAAAAGTGAAGAATGGGTATTTAGGTTTGTATTTGAATTTATAGGTTGTTATATGTGTTAGGTGAGAGTTTAAGTTAATAAAAGAATAATGCATATGCATCCTTACCTTTACCCTAACCCCATTACAACCTTGAAAATATTCTCATGATATTTGTATGCATGCATTGAATAATTATTGATTGTTAGATGAAAAATAAATCTTGGAAAGCAAGATTAGAAGAGAAATTGAGTGAATCAACCCTAAACGCTTGAGCGACCAGAGCGTATACACATCCGGTGAGGGGTTCAATTGCTCGATTCTATGTTTTCATCTATGATTATTCTTTATCTTGCAAGTTGTAAATTCTTTTCAATAACTCAATTCAATTGTTGGATTTAACTTAGTTGTGCTTGTTTTACCCTTTATGTTTATATATGTATTCTTGGAAATTGATTTATTTTGACCAAGTAGTTGCATGCATTTAGGGATTACATATAGGTAGTTTACTTTGAATAAATGTTAATTGTAACACCCTAATTAGCCTAAGCCTTTCCTCACGACGTAAAGCAAATGTTAATCAGAGATTACAACAGTTCTAAGCTCCTACATAATATATATAGAAGGAATAGTATAATCTAGAAGCTCGATGAAAGATATAGCTCAAAAACCGGATTTCAAAAGCGCAAAACGTACTAACGAAGCTACTGGCTTAAGGCAAAAGAAACAGATGAGATACAACAAAAGATGAGTATATAATATCATAGGAAACTAGCCACGGCTCGCGGAGTTTAAGTTGGCTAGCCATAAACAAGTATACAGATCCATATAGAAATCTGACAGTTTAAAAACAGCTTATACAAGTTTTTCTCTCATAATACAAGCCTCTAGGCAAAGACAAAATACAGAAGGAGAGATGTATAAACAAGATAAACCAAAAAGACTCCAAAAAAAATCCAAGATCCTCCGCTTCTGTCACCATCCAAAGCAACTCACCGAGGTGGGTTGCGACCTGTATCTGAAAAACACAACAGAAATATGGTATGAGAATCGGAGGTTCTCAGTATGGTAACAGTGCCCAGTGATGTAGGATATAAGACCCCGGGACGCCAAAGACAATCTTAAGCTCCATATCCATCACAAGATTCAAACTTAAGCATTCTAAAACAAATAAGCATAATTATAACATCATTAACTTAAATAAACCAAGTAATCTATCTTAGGGGATTTCTATTCTAAGCAAACACCGTTGTCCCCCAGCCTTCTCCAACCGATCCTCCATGCGATCCCATCGCCACCGCCTTCCGAACCTCCTCAATCCCAGTAGAAAACACAGGTAATATACAATGCAAGTAAAACACAAGTAGAAGCATATAAGGCAATAATTCAAATAGCAATTAGGCATGTTATACAAATAGGCAAACCATTTCAAATAGTCAAAGCATGTAAACAGATAGGAAATGCATATGATGAATGCCTGTCCTACTGGCTGTGATATCACATTGTTGGTTCAACTGCCAACCCTACACATCTCCATGGAGATGTTGCCCTTCGGATTCATGATGTGGGAACCCCCGAGATATAGTGCTCGAAACACTATCCAGGGTTTTGCGCCTGTACGCTCTGATGATCCGAAGGGATGTGAATGGGATCTATTGCCACCGGCCTCACATCTAAGCGCAAGCGGGATGAACCACCGCCCTTACGCCACCGCCGCTACCTCGACAGGCGGGATCTAACCTCGGCCCTTGCCGGGCGCCTAGCGTCTCATAATCTCAATGAAAAGTAGTGCAGTGGTTTCCAAAAACCTTTTAAATACACGATGGATCCATCACTTCATTCAGAGCCCTCGACTCTTTTCAACCACTGTTCATTCGCATTTCAGTTCCAAACTCAACAGTTCCTTAATCCTCATCTCATTCATCAACCATTCACCACCTTCAGTACGCCAGAAACCTAGGCCTCCGTTTTCTAATTTATCATAAAATTATCTACTAGAACCCTTAGGTTATAACCCATGTTCTAATACTCAAAACTAGGCCTAAAAGTCTTAAAATGGTGTTATAGAAGCTTACAACCTTGTTGGAAAGGTAGAATAGTTGAAAAACAAGTAAAATTTGAGAAACAAGGCATGTGCCGCCGCACAGAGGTGTGTGCGTGCGCACGCCCAGTAGATTTTAAAATGTGTGCGTACGCACAGGGGTGTGCGAACGCACAGGTACCAAAACTTTCAAAATATGTTCACTCGCACAACCTGTGCCAGTGCCCCAACAGACTGGCCTTCCCAACGTGTGCGTCCGCACAGGCCTGTGCGTCCGTACAGGTTGAAATTCTTCCTTAGATATGTGCCCGCACAAGCTATACTAGCGTTGTAAATAGAACGCATTTCCCTGCCTGTGCGTGTGCACAGGTGTGTGCGTCCACACAGGTCTAAATTTTCGCAGGGTGTGCGTCCGCACAAGGGTGTACGCTCGCAGATATCAGAAATCATGAAATTCTGCAACCTTGCAGAATTTCAGATTTTAAATACCAACTTTGAATGATCATAACTTCCTCTACAAATTTCCAAATTTCACAAACTTTATATCGATTTAAAGGGTTTTCAAAGATCTTTAATTCTAAACAAGTTTCATCAAATTTTGAAAACTGAGGCAAAAGTTATGATCAGACAAGGTTCACCAAAAATCAACTTTTACCCAAAATCACAATTTCCTCAATTCCTTTATAAGACACAACCAAAACCAAACCAACCAAATCCAAACTCCACTTTTCATCAAAATCAACCCTCTATATCATATTACACCAAACTTACTACATTTTTCTTTCATCTTTCCTCATTCACAACATCACATTAATATATTACATATATCCAACCTTATAAACAATTTCCAACTACATTACTAATCAATTAACATCAATATCACATTTATCAACACAATACACTCCTCAACTTTATAATCCTTCATCCTCATCACATCCACATCAATCATTACAATCAAACTCAACATTCATCAAATCATAAAAAATCATCATATACCATCATTCAAATCCAAACCTATCCTATGGGTCACTAGCCTAAGTGTCCATGAATATTATATACTACATAGAGGAAACCGAAACCATACCTTGGTGATGTTCGGTTTCTTGTACGGTTTAGAATTTAACAAATGAAATCTCGTTGCAAGTATAGTTCTAAACCAACAAAGAATCCTCACATGCAAAAATATTGATTTTCACAAATACAAACCCCAAACAAGAATTAACTGAAGTATTTAAACTCCAGGTCGTCTCACAAGGAATTGCAATGAAATGAATGATTATTGGCTATGAAGGAACAAAGGGGTTTGATTTTTAATTGACAAGAAAGTAAATGACAAGAACTTAATAAAATAAAGGAAAAGAACTCCTAGCTGGACATAGGTAATTGAGATCACCATCCTTGTCTACAAACCAAATATTGATAATTATTAGGGGCCAACTTATTAAGTCTACCTTCAAAAGCTTTAAGTATGTATTGTCTACTCCTAAGCTTGAAGTACGTCAAATAGGCTTGATCACATCAACCCATAAGTCCCAACCTATCTACTAATTAGATTAGTAGTGGGTTAGTGTCAATGGATATCAAATTGATCGCTAAAGGTTCTCAAATCACCAATTCAATGAGACCCAATGACTCAAGGTCACTCAATTTCCTTAGCCTAGGCCAAGAGTAAAGAAAACTACTCAAAAACTAGTGTGAACATTTTATCAAACACCTAGTGTGCAATAAAAGTAAACATCATAAAATGCAAGAATTAAAAGAATCCATCACAAACATAAGTAAGAAATCAATAATAGCAACCAAGATCAACATAAAAGAAACATGGAAACATAAATTTGTATTGAAAGAAAATAGAAACCCAACAATTGTTCATCAACATAAGCGAACAAAATAAGAAATGACAAGTAAAACTAGAAGAACAAAGATGTAAATTTCCATGTCTCCCGGCCACTTTATCACCTACTTTGATTTCACGTTTCTGCAATATATATATTCTAATAGTTTCTGGATTATAATTGGAACCTCTTTTTTTTTGAATCCATCTTACATCAACAACTCGACCTCTACCGCCTATAGGTAGTTTTAGACAAGTTTCATTTGAGGAGGATAACTGAATTCTAAGTATAGCTCGTAATAATCTATCTTCCGGGGCATACGAGGATTCTTGTACCATTTGAGGCGTTAATTTCCCCACTAAAATATCGCCCGTCTCTACCCAAGATCCGGGGGTAACAATTCCATTTTTGTCTAAATTTCGGAGTAAATGGGCTTCTAGGTGTGGGATTTCCTTAGTGATTTTTTTAGGACCATGGCTTGTCACATATTTCGCCCGTCTCTTTTATACTGTGGCCAATCCCGAAGTTGGTTCTATACATGTGACCAGCTACCAGGAAAAGAATCGCAATAGCTAAATGATGGTGCGCAATATCAGTCAGCCATAAGCTTTGTGTTTGTGGATGGAATCCCCCAAGAAGTGTTAGAATGGCAGTTCCTGCTCCCTGAGGGGTACCAAATAAATGACTACTGGAATCTGGGTTTTGAGCATAAAGATTCCACTGGCCTGTAAAAAGTGGAAAAGGAAAGACTAAATCAAAACAAGAATTGAAAATTGGATTTAAGAAAATTAAACCTAAACTACCCTAAATTCTAGAGAGAAGGGAGAGCTTCTCTCTCTAGAATTCTAACCTAAAACATGATGAAAACTAAAACTATGACTACTTGGTTCATCCCCCTCCAATTCTTAGGTTCAATAGCATCAAAAATGAGTTGGATTGGGCCCAAAATGCTTCAGAAATCGCTGGCCATGAGTTGCCTTTAGTGAGTCACACTGATCCACCCACACGTACACGTGATGCACCCGTACGCATGCCTAAAGGCCAGTCAACTATAGCAAATTTTATATCATTTTGAAGCCCCGGATGTTAGCTTTCGAAAACAACTAGAATCGCCTCATTTGGACCTTTGTAGCTCAAGTTATGATCGATTGAGTAGCAAGAGGTCAGGCTTGACAGTATTGCAATTCCTTCATTTCTTCATGAGTTCTCCCACTTTGCATGCTTTTTCTTCATTCCTTCAATCCAATCTTTGCCTTCTAAACCTAAAATTACTTAACAAACATATCAAGGCATTGAATGGAATTAAAGTGAGTTAAATTTAGCTATTTTAAGGCCTAAAAAGCATGTTTTGACACTTAAGCACAAATTTAGGGAGAATTACAAAACCATGCTATTTCATTGAATAAATGTGAGAAAAGTTGATAAAATTCCCTAAATTAAGCACAAGATAAACCACAAAATTGGGTTTATCAAACCTCTCCACACTTAAACCAAGCATGTCCTCATGCTAAGAATAAAGAAGGACAAGAAAAGGGGTATGAACATTTATTCAATACAAATAAACTATATGCACCTATCTATTATGAATGCACTAAATGCAAGATGATTCTACCTACTTGGTTAAAAGTAAATCAATCCCCAAGAACACATATGAGCAAGTAGGGTTAAGATCATATGACGATTCATGAATCCTACCAATTCAAATATCAAAATGAAGTTCAAATAGACTTGCACGAAGAAAGCTCATGAAAGCCGGAAACAAGGAATTGAGCATCGAACCCTCACCAGAAGTGTATCCGCTCTGGTCGCTCAAGTGTATAGGGTCGATCACTCGATTCTCTTCTAATCATGCTTTCAATGATTTGTTTTCCATCTAACAATCAACAATTATTCAATGCATGCATACATTCATCATGAGGACTTATTCATAGGTTGTAATAGGGCTAGGATCAAGGTAGGATGCATATGGTCAAGTGAGCTTGAAATTTGAATCTTTGATTAACCTAAGCTCTCACCAAACACCTATAACAACCTATACAATTCTAATACAATGCCTAGCTACCCATGATTTCTACTTTTTCACATACTCATGCATTCTCTTTAGTTCACATCCCATATGCATTGTTATTATTACTTTACCTTGGGGTATTTTTGTCCCCTTTTATTTTATTTATTTATTTATTTTTTACATTTTTGTTTTTTTATTATTTTTTTATTTTTTTATTTATTTTTTTCCTATATTTTTTTTCACACATTTTTTAAAAGTATATACAAACGTATCAATGCATATGGTTTTACATATTTAATGCATAAGCATGTACCCAATTCCCAAAATTTTTAATCAAAAATACAAAATACACTTTTACTTCAACCAATGTCCCAAGTTCCCCATACCCAATTGATACACACCCTCACTAGCCTAAGCTAATCAAAGATCCAAATTGAGAACATTTATTATTTTTTACTTAAGGGTAGTGATGTGCTATAATTAAGAATAAAAGGGATTAAATAGGCTCAAATTTGGCTAACAATGGTTAATGAAAGGTAGGCTATTTGGGTAAGTGAGCTATATGAAATGATGGCCTCAATCATATAAATACATATATACATAGAATAATGGACATAAAGAATCAAACAAATCAAAGATTACAATCATAGAAAGAGAATGATGCACACAAGAATGAAAATAAGTGGTTATGAGATGTAACCACACCATAAGGCTCAAAACTCACATGCTTGTGTTCTTAGGTCTTAGCTCAAAAACCATGTTCCGAAATACATTCTTCAAGCAAGTTCAACACAAATTTTTTTTTCAAATTGGTAGGGTGCCCTAAAAACAGTTTCTTGGAAAAGAAATCATCACCCTAACCAAGTGGTCCTAACATAAAAAGAAATGATAGAATATATACAAATTATAACTAACATGCAACCTATCATGCAATGCAACAACTAACTAGCAAAGGAATTTTTTAAAAAAAAATTTGGTGTTGAGAAAGGAAGTTGTTACCTATGGAGATCGGTCGAACGACCTCCCCACACTTAAAAATTTGCACCGTCCTCGGTGCATGCAAAGAAGAGCAATGTGGATGGGCTGCTACAATTGATGAGCTCCTTCAAAAGGTTATGCGGATGAACTTGTTTGTTGCCCCATTTGAAACTTATCCTTTCCCTCTTGGTGGTCAACCTAAAAGGAAAGAAAAAGAAAGAGAATTAATCCTACAACAAAGATAGCAAAGCAAGTAGAATATAGGCGGGACTAATGCCAAATAAGAGTAAGATTCTCACTACATGTTAGCTATGCATGTAAGTGAGAGAGCAATATAGGTAAAGGGCATATCAATTAATACTTGATGCAAGAGAAAAGTTAAAGCAT
The DNA here is from genome assembly GCF_000816755.2 of Arachis ipaensis. Classification (NCBI taxonomy): domain Eukaryota; kingdom Viridiplantae; phylum Streptophyta; class Magnoliopsida; order Fabales; family Fabaceae; genus Arachis; species Arachis ipaensis. The sequence goes on along the minus strand of NC_029791.2, from coordinate 68,268,910 downwards.
AAGTGAATAACATGAAGAGCATGTCGAGCATCAAGTTCAAACAAGAAAGAGAGGGTCATGAAAGACGTGTGAGCTCATATCATTGCACAAAGGGTACAAGGATCATCAAAGGTTAAGTATTGAATTAGAAATTTCATTACCCATCAATATCAAACAAGTCTAGAAGTACCAAGATTAACCAAGAAATTCTCAACAATTGAGTAAGACACCATTATTAAAAAAAGAAACTTAGAAAGGAAAATAAGAACAAGCTGTGAAAACAAAATTAAAATGCAATGAATGAAAATAAACAAATGCAATAAAAGAAAATAGAAGAAAAGAGAATTTTTTTAATTTATTTATTTAGTTTTTTTACAGAAAAAAAATAGAAAGAAAGAAGAAGAAAAGAAGAAAGAAGGAGAAAGGAGAAAGGAGAAAAACATGGTGCAAATCCACGCATAAGCGTCATGCGTGCTTATGCATGGATGCAGCAGGGACAATCCACGCATAAGCGTCATGCGTGCTTATGCGTGGATTGTGCTTTTCACACAGTGCTCGCACGATGTTCGCACAACTCTCGGGAAAATGTACCAGGAGTTGCAGAAGTGCAATCCACGCGTAAGCGTCATGCGTGCTTAAGCGTGGATTGAAAAAAAATTTTTTTTTTAGAAGCATAAAAACAGAATTTAACACTCTCCTAACCTATAATCATTCTAAAGCAACTAAAATTCAAATTTAACAAAAATCTTTAAGTTTTTTAAAAATTTTCAAATGCATTACAAACAAAACTTACACTCCAAGCAACCTACTTTAACAACAATCTAAACTAATCAAAACACACTACTACAACCTATCAATCGAAACAAAATGTATAAGAGTATAGAAAAGAAGAAAACTACCTATAATGGCAACTCAAAATGTATAAGAGTATGGAAAGAGTTTATCATGGTGGGGTGTCTCCCACCTAGCACTTTTAGTTTAAGTCCTTAAGTTGGACATTTGGTGGGGTCCTTGCTATGGTGGTTTATGCTTGAATTCATCCTTGAATCCCCACCAATGTTTGCATTTCCAATGTCCATCGGGATCCCAAATTAGGTGCACAAGGCCTTCAAGCAAGCTTAGGTAGATGGCAAGGCCCCAAGAATTTTGATTGTTGAAATGAATTCCGGGGTCCCAAATCTTGTTCTTGCACCCATATTCTTGTTGACTACCATAGTTAAATCTGGGGTGACAAGGCTTGTGAATTCTCAATTAAGCATCCAAATATTCTCCTAGACCCATGCAATTTGGTTCTACACTAACCATTGCTATTCAACTTTGAGCATGCAACCATCATGAACTTAGAGTGATGTTTCCAACCACTACACAAATCTCTTCTATTCTTAACTCCACAAAGAGCTCTAAGTTGACCATCATTTTCAATCAAACCATATTCAAGTGAGAAAGTAAAGCTTAAGGATAGGAATTTTACCCACTTGAATGTTGTGTTGGATAGTGACTTAGGAAGGGGTGGTTCAAATGATCTTGCAAGTTCCATTCCTTTGTACTCTTCCTTGATTACCTCCACCTCTTTACAACTTTCCTCAACTTCAACCTCTTCCTCTTGGTGGCTCTCTTCTAATTCAATCTCTTCTTCATTACTCACCAAGGGCATGGGAGGTTGTGCATCTTCTTCTTTGATCTCAATTTCAAGCCCAATGGGAGAGGATTCAATTGTAGATAAGAAATTCTCAATGATTGAATCCATCTCTTGATCAACCTCTTCCAATCTTTCATCATTCATACTATGCCTTGGAGGTTGCGCATTATCCTCCTTAACATCATTTTCAAGTTTAATGGAAGAAAGTTCAACAACTTCCATAAAATCATCAACAACATCACTTGGTGTGGAAGTGTTCTCAAGCTTGAAATCCACCTCTTGTTCAACTTTCTCTAGCTCTTCAACCACTTCTTCTTTTTTAACAATCTCTTCCTCCTCCACTTGTTGAAAGACACACCCCATCTCCTTGTCCTCATGTTGGGATTCTAGAATCTCCTTCATGATCCGCTCTTTGGTTGGTCCCTCACATTCATCCGTGGAGATGCTTTGCTTGTTGCATGTGTCCCATAATTCCAAGGTGGCCGTGATTTTGGCAAACTGAGCCATGATTTTTTCAAATATGGGAGGTGATTCATCTTGTGGTTGAGAGTTCTCATACATAGGAGGTGGCTCATCTTGATAATAACATGGAGGTGGTGGTTCTTGAGGGTATTGGGGGTTGAATTGGGGTGGTTCTTCATATGGTTCATATGGTTCACAAGGTGGTTGGTATGGTAGATATGGGTTAGGATCATATGAAGGTGTTTGGTGGTATGAGGCTTGTGAGTATGGTGGATCAAAACTATTTTGGAGAGGTGGTTCATAGGCATAGGGTGGTGGTGATTGTGATTGACAACTACAATAAGGATAACCACACACACTAGATTGATATGCATTAGAATTAGGATTATACCCATAGGAATCCGGAGAGTAGTCATGTTGGGGTGACACTTGAACGGCTTGGATGGAATAAAATACCTTTTGGTCCTTGTGTATCTCCATGAGGAGAGTAGTCATATCCCAAGCACTCTTGTCAAACTTGATTTGGAAGGAGGTTGTTGCCAAGAAGGTTGTTCATAAGCTTGGGATTCCTCCCACCTTTGATCTCCAAATCCTTGATGCACATCCTCATTTAAGCTTCCATTTCCTACAACATAGTTTGAACCACACTCATAGCCAAAGTGATGAGAATTCATGGTGATAAGAGAAAACAAAAACAAATTCTAACAAGAAACAAAGAAAACCAAATCCTAAAACTAGCAAAAACTAACAAGGAAGAAAAAAAGGCAAACATATTCACCATATTTACAATAGCCAATAATAAAGCACCATTGCAATTCTCCGGCAACGGCGCCATTTTGATGTTCGGTTTCTTGTACGGTTTAGAATTTCACAAATAAAATCTCGTTGCAAGTATAGTTCTAAACCAACAAAGAATCCTCACATGCAAAAATATTGGTTGTCACAAGTACAAACCCCAAACAAGAATTAACCAAAGTATTTAAACTTCGGGTCGTCTCACAAGGAATTGCAATAAAATAAATGATTATTGGCTATGAAGGAACAAAGGGGTTTGATTTTTAATTGACAAGAAAATAAATGACAAGAAAGTAAATGATAAGAACTTAATAAAATAAAGGAAAAGAACTCTTGGCTAGACATAGGTAATTGAGATCACCATCCTTGTCTACAAACCAAATATTGATAATTATGAGGGACCAACCTATTCAGTCTACCTGCAAAAGCTTTAAGTATGTAATGTCTACTCCTAAGCTTGAAGTACGTCAAATAGGCTTGATCATATCAACCCATAAGTCCCAACCTATCTACTAATTAGATTAGTAGTGGGTTAGTGTCAATGGATATCAAATTGATCACCAAGGGTTCTCAAATCACCAATTCAATGAGACCCAATGACTCAAGGTCACTCAATTCCCTTAGCCTAGACCAAGGGTAAAGAAAACTACTCAAAAACTAGTGTGAATATTTTATCAAACACCTAGTGTGCAATAAAAGTAAATATCATAAAATGCAAGAATTAAAAGAATCCATCATAAACATAAGCAAGAAATCAATAATAGCAACCAAGATCAACATAAAAGAAATATGGAAACATAAATTTGTATTGAGAGAAAATAGAAACCCAACAATTGTTCATCAACATAAGAGAGCAAAATAAGAAATGACAAGTAAAACTAGAAGAACAAAGATGTAATAACAAGAAATTAAAAGGGAAGACTAAATCAAAACAAGAATTGAAAATTGGATTTAAGAAAATTAAACCTAAACTACCCTAAATTCTAGAGAGAATGGAGAGCTTCTCTCTCTAAAATTCTAACCTAAAACATGATGAAAACTAAAACTATGACTACTTGGTTCATCCCCTTCAATCCTTGGGTTCAATAGCATCAGAAATGAGTTGGATTGGGCCCAAAATGCTTCAGAAATCGCTGGCCGCGAGTTGCCTTTAGTGAGTCACATTGATCCACCCGTGTACGCATGCCTAAACGCCAGACAACTATGGCAAATTTTATATCATTTTGAATCCCCGGATGTTAGCTTTCCAACACAACTAGAACCGCCTCATTTGGACCTCTGTAGCTCAAGTTATGATCAATTGAGCAGGAAGAGGTCAGGCTTGACAGTTTTGCGATTCCTTCATTTCTTCATGAGTTCTCCCACTTTGCATACTTTTTCTTCATTTCTTCAATCAAATCTTTACCTTCTAAACCTGAAATCACTTAACAAACATATCAAGGCATCGAATGGAATTAAAGTGAGTTAAATTTAGCTATTTTAAGGCCTAAAAATCATGTTTTCACACTTAAGCACAAATTTAGGGAGAATTACAAGACCATGCTATTTCATTGAATAAATGTGAGAAAACTTGATAAAATCCCCCAAATTAAGCACAAGATAAACCACAAAATTGGGGTTTATCACTTGGCCGATTCCTAATATTCCCTTAACCCAAAGTTGAGCACAAGCTAGGCTTTCCAACACAATCCAAGCCACCAACAATCACCAATAAGCTCCAACAAGTTCAAATACTCATCACTTCAAGCTATAACACACATAATTCACAATAATTCAACCTATGGTTTATCAAACTTGAAATTTCACAAGGGTTTAATGGCTCTTACCTTTTCCAATAGATTTGATAGCAAAAATCCAATGCTAAGCAAGGATTAGAGTAAACCTAAACATCCAAAATCACAAAAACTCATTTAACCCAAAGCCCTAATAAACCTTAAATTTTGAAGAGAGAAACTGAAAGGATTTCGTGATTACCTTACTAGTTTCTTGGGTGGGTTTTGTAGAGCTCTTCACAAGGAACACGTAACCACAAACGGTGTGGCGATCGGAGCTCTCTAGCTCAAGATATGAGCTTTGGAAGATTGAGATGAATAGTGTTCAAGGGTTTCACTTCTTCCCTTTCTCCTTCAGCTGGGTGTGTGTGTTTGTTAGTGTGTTATGATGAGATGGGTTCATTAAATGAGCCTTTTATGTGTTGGGCTTGGGCCCAACTTGGGCCTGGTCCAACCCGCTAGCGTTTTTAGCTGGCCAAACCTTTAAAATTAACGTTCGGTTTTCCATTTCTAATATTTTTCTAAGGTTTTTGACGGTTTTTACTTTTTCTCGTGCAGTACCGGGCAGACTTGAACCGGTTCAACCGGTTCAATTGCTGGTTCGCGATTTTTCGCGGTTTTTCGTAGAAAACACATTTTCTGACTCAGAAAGACCCGCTGAGTCCATAAATCATACTTAAACACTCAAATTCTCACTCTAATTTTTTGGAATCTAATTTGGGCAATATAACCACTTAATTAACCTGTTCGATTAATCGCGGTTCTTACATTAATACCCCTTTCTTGTATCTTTCTTAGATCTAGCATGAGGATATGCTATTATTTAAGTATGGGGAGATTGATAAACCACAATTTTATGGTTTATCTTGTATTGAAATGAGTGGATTTTATCAACTTTTTCTACATTTATTCACTAAAATAGCATGGTTTTGTGAATTCTTTCTAAATTATGCTTAAAAGTGAAAACATACTTTTAGGCTCTTAAATTACTAAATTTAATTTACTTTAATTCCATTCGATGTCTTGATGTGTTTGTTGAGTGATTTCAGGCTTAGAAGGCAAGGATGGTTTGAATAAATAAAGAAAAACCATGTAAAAGTGGAGAAATCATGAAAAAATGAAGTTGTAAAAATCTGCCCCGTTGCGCGTACGCATGCCTCATGCATACGCATGACCTGGAATTTCGCCACTTTGCACATACGCATCCCTCATGCGTATGCATGACTGCCAGCACATGATTTACTTAAGTAAACATGTGGGTCACGATTTCAGGCCAGTTTTAGGCCCAATCCAACTCATTTCTGAAGTATTTGATGTAATTCTCAAGGAGGATCAAGGGGGGAGCAATTAAGTTTAGTTTTAGATCATGTTTTAGGTTATTCTCTAGAGAGAGAAGCTCTCTTCTCTCTAGAATTAGGGTAGATTTAGTTTAATCCTTCTTAAATTTAGGTTTTAATTCTTGTTTTGATCTAGTTTCATTTACTTTTCCTTGTTTAATTGCCTTAATTCTCTTAATTTATCTTGTTAATTTCTCATTTGTGTCACTTTTAGTTTCATAACTATTGTTAATTTTGATTTCTATTAATGCCATTTGATTTTTTCATGTTTATTGATATTTAATTGAGTTGTTATTATTGTTATCTTGTATTTGGTAGTTTTAGATTTTATTATTATTGCAATTTTACCATGCTTTCTAAGTATTTGTAGAAATGTCCCTTTTAGCTTTAGGGTAGATTTCTACACTCTTGGCTTGGAATTAAGTAATTTAGGCGACCTTGATGTCACTAATGTCTGAATTGAGTGACAATTTGGAGATTTTAATTAATCTCGTTTCTATTAACGAGTAAGACCTATAGATTGAGATTAATCAAGCCCAGTTGACTTATCTCGTCATTAGAGGTTGACTAATTGGGTTTGCTCTTATAATTGTAATGTCATGGTTAGTGATACAATAGTCTTTGATGTTCGATATTGATTGGTAATTTTAGAGTTGTTAGTTGTTCTTGTTATAAGACTGACTATGCCTATTTGACTTTCTCCCGATATTGGAGATGACTAATTGGAATTAATTCTAGATAATCACCATATTCGTGGTCAATGACTTGAAAAGGAAGCTTTGATTCTCAATCCTTTCCAGGAGTGTCTTTTAGCATTTATACTTCTTTAGTTGTTAGTTTTACTCTCTTGTAATTTAGTTTCTCGCCTCTCTATCCGCAAACCTCCCCTTTTATACTCATAACCAATAATATGCATACCTCACTATAATTCCTTTGAGAGATGACCCGAGGTTTAAATACTCTTGATTTTTATTGGTTTTCATTGTGACAAACAAATTAAACTTTGACGGAGAGTTGTTTGTCAGTTTGGAACTATACTTGCAATGAAGAAATTCTTTTATTGAGAAAATTCTAGACCGACGACACTTCTCCCGTCAAGCCTTACGCTTAAATTATAAAGCCGAGGTGGCAAGGTATTGCTACCTCTAAAAGAAAAGACGTATACATATATATAGTTGAAAGGAATTATAACTATGAGCCTTGAAGAAGAAGTTAAGCAAAAGTAAAAACAGATAATCGTGTCACTCTCACAAAGGTACGTATAAACAGATAGGCATGATAGAAAAGAAAGCTAAAAACATATATATATATAAACAATCCAAAATATGTCTCAAACCATAAAGTATACACATGTTTATCCATATTGACCTCTAAGAGGGACAAAATGTAAATTATACAAGGCAAAAAATCTAAGTACATATTTACATGACCAAAAACATGTAAAATAACAGCCCAAAAGTGACATCTTCGCTTGGATAGAGAATCTCCAGACACTCAACGAGGTGCCTCTCGTCCTGCATCTGAAAAACAACAATATATGTATAGAATGAGAACCAGGAGTTCTCAGTATGGTAAAGGTGCCAACATAGGTAATATATAAGGTCTCGGAAAAGCCAGAGGCATTCCTAGAACTGTGACACGTAGAATACAACTTAAAGATCCAACTAAACCAGAAATTAGGTAAATTATCTAAGGTATTCAAGTTCTAAATCTAACTTTAACCTAACACTTCACTTTCTATATCCTCCAACCCTCCGAATGACCGGTGGAACAACTCCCCCTCACACCTCCGCCAAAAGGGGTTTCTCAGAAAACATACACAAATAATTCAAGCAAGGAAAACACAAATAGAATACAAGTACAACAAATAGGCAATTAGTAGATAAGCATAGTTAAATAATTAGGCAAACCAAGATAATGCACACTCAAGCAAAACATTCAAATGCATATGATGTATGTCTGTCTTATTGCTGATGATATCAACTATCGATTACATAGCCAACCCGACATGTCCTGGTAGCTAACTGTGGACAGTCCCTCTGTACATGCATCCCCAAGCTCAACAATATCCATGGAAAAAAAATTCTAAACTCATCCATGGGGGAGACAAACTTCTAAGCTCAAATTTTAAAATGGGTGAAGCAATCCAAGCTCAAATTCATATATATGTGCATGCCCATGGGGGAATCTAAACAATTAAAGTGTCTAGTCATATCTTATGACAGAGGGTCAACAATTTATCTCAATTATACAAGCTAAATAAGCTTTTAAATTATCAATATCAATATCATCTTCATTATCAATTTATAGTTCATTTCACCTAAATTCATCATTATTGTCATCATCATTATCAATCATATATCATATATCATTCATCACTTATTTGCCTTAATAACTCAACCATTCACTTCTCAATATTTTCCTCAATCCTCCACCTAACTTACTTAACACATTTTCCCCTGTTCTAAAGGTTAAAAACTCGCTAACAGACTTTAAACAGGTGTTAGAGAAGCTTGGGAAGACAGAGAATAGGTTAAAAACTCAAAAACACACTTTTCAGAAAAACAAGGGTCATATGTAGCATGCCCATGCTCGCTGCACATGGGTGTAAAAATGCTAAAGTCGCGTATGCGAGCATCGTCCGCGTACGCAAACTCGTGAAATAGAAGGGGGTCCTCGCGTACGCAGACCTTTAGTCGCATAGGCATGAGTGTAAATATAGCATTTACGCATACGCATGCACATCCTCGCGTACGCAGGAGTGAAATTTTGACATATTCATGTACGCAGATTATGCCCACATACAGGGACGTCTGGGCAGAGTCCAGGATCTGCGTCGCATGCATGTGTGCGTACGCAGGGTTCCAATTTCCTTAAAATGCTGCTAAGTTTGTAGAAATCAGATTTTTACACGAAACTTTGAACGTGCATAACTTTTTCGTTAAAAATTATTTTTAGTCCGTTCTTCAAACATTGTAAACTTCACGTACCCAATTTTTATTCTGAATAAGCTTTTACAAAATTTGAGGATCTAGAAGCCAAGTTATGACCCGTCGAAGTTGGTCAAAAATTTGTTTTTATCTAGAAACACCTACCCTCAAGTTTTTCAAAATCCATTATATCATAACTCAAAACAGCCCCTCATGTCCAAAACCATATTCACATGCTTTCCAAATTACTTCGCAACATATCAACCCTTAAAACTACACAATCTACTCAACGATTCATTCACACAATATCTCCAAATCCACACTAACCACTAACACTTCATATCAAATACATTTATCATATTTACTTTCAAACTGCTATCACAATACACATCAAACTTCCACAATCATTATCTATAACCACAAAACATGAACCAATCGCATAATTTAGCTTATCCTACGATCAACTAGCCTAAGTTTTCATGTGACATTATATTTTAACTGTGAGAAACTAAAACAATACCTTAGCCAATTTCTCCCTAAGTCCGGAACACCGCAAATTCCTTAATTCACAAGCTCTAAGCCTCCACCAAATGGATTTTTAGCACCCAATACCCAAGCTTAAGCCTCCAACTTCATCATTTTAGTTCCAATTCACATATATACCACCTAATTTTACATCATTACATACACATTCACAAATTTAATACCTAACCTCATATAATTAAAGAATTCACAAGGTTTTTGAGTTTCTTATCGTTACCCATGGATAATTGGGCAAAATCCAAAAATTTTTCGTTGCTAGAGTTCACCTAAACCATCAAAATTACATAATCTCTCAATACCAAAAACCACAATTTTCAAAATTTAAGAGGAGAATTCTAGATGAGAAGACTCAGTTTACTTACCATTTTGTTTAGATGCTTTTGAAGAGCTCGACGTGGTGGTTCCGTGGCCGCAAATAGTGCGGCGATCGGAATTTCGAATTGAGAGATATGTGAAATTGAATTGTGACAAGGGTTAGGGTTCTTGTTTGTACTCCCCCCCCAATTCCTAGCGTGTTTCACTTATGTTTGAGGGATGGAAAGTTGAGTTGTTGGTTTTATATATTAGACCTTGGGTTCAACTGGTTCGCCCTGTCGGCCCAATTTTGGGCCAAAATCTTTAAAATTTTTATCAAAATTTGTATTTTAAATATTTCTACTCCTCTAAATTATAGAAATTTAATTTTCTAATTTTTTTAATAATATTTAATTTATTGACTAATTATTTATCAATTTTTGTGGGTTTTATAGGTTTTATCACTTGCTATAAGAAATAATTTTCTATTGGAATATGTTTTATAGAGTGTTAAGTCTTTTCATTTCACTAAAAATCTATATCAATTATATGTCTTGTTAATCATGATCTAAATTTTATTTTTATCTCTTAAAAATATCTAAATGCAAACATGGATGTCATAACCCTCTTAATTCTTTTACAGTTGCACAAATAAAAATGACCACTATTTTGACTACATACCTCAACAAGTAAGTTCAATAATCGATTTATAAGGTACTTAGTTCTGCCCCTGAATTCCTAGAAAGGATGCATTCTAAACTTGACTACATTGTCTTATGTTGCAATCTTTTTCGTTATATTGAATTTTATTTGGGGTTACAGATCACCTACTATTATATTCCCAAAAACACACATTTTTACCCTTTTTTTGGCTAGTGATTTAATCCAAGCCTGGGAACATATCAAGACAAGTGTCTAAGAAAAAGTAAAAAAGAAGCTCAGTTTTTGACTCTTTGTACAGTTTTGAAATTGTGCCATTGTTAGTAGCTTTTTTAACTTTTATGACAAACAAAATTTGAAAATTGAAATTAGTTGAGCGAAAAATCTTTACAAAAATTTTTTGAATCTATTATTTGAATCTCACTTGTTTTTATTCCTTTATTTTGTTTCTCTCATTCTCTGGGTACTTCTACTCGATGAAAGTGTTGGACACACATGCAGCGCGATGAAACTAAAATATATGTTCTAAGTATATGAGCTTGGGTCTGGTTGTTGCTACGTTGTGTTGGACAATGCATCCTCCTGGCTCTAAGAGGAAGCCAAGTCATCCTCTGAAGGCTGCTTCTACTGCTGGTCCAGTTGCTGCTGTTACTGCCGTGGCAACTCCTGTTATGTTCATTGATGTTTCTGATCTTGTCACTGCTGTGACCGCATTACGGCCGGCACCCGTGGTTGTGCCTGCCATTCATCGTAACCAGGTCAGTCATATAAGCTATGAAGTTTTTAATCTAACTTTGAGTTGATTTTGTTTTCCATTTTCGCCCCTTTTTTCTTTGTTAATCGAACAAACTGATCCGAAAATACCATTTAAGTGCCACCACTTTTTTTTTTTTTTGGATAAAGTGTGTTACTTTCATACCTCTTCTCTCCAAATTTTGTTTTTAAGGTACCATTATTAGAAAATACAGTGTGGCTTGCACATTAAAGGACAAGAGAAATCCTGAACCATTTGAAACAGAGTTGAAGATAACTGATTTCTTTTTCAAATGTGCTTTTGATTTGGAAGGCGTACAATATTTGATAACTTTTTAGATGTTATAGATAGAATTAAAGGTTAGTTATTTGCTTGCATATGTTGGATTTTTTACTTCATATATTTATGTGCATATATCATATACAAAAACTAGAAACTATTTGGCTTATTAATATGAAACAATTATTAAATTAACACTCACATTTACATTATTTCATTGTGTTACTATCTTACAGTTAGAAGATTTTTTAAACAGAAAAGGCAAAAGTAATTCAAGTACACCTCTCCTTGCTAGGACAAATACAAGACCTAGTTTTATTATGCCCACTTTGTAGACACCGGTCATCGAATCGTTCTAGCTATTGGTTCACTGGTTTATTGGTTCAACCGGTTCGACCATGGTTCAATTGAAAAAATTGTTTTATAATTAAATAATAAATAAAATATAAATAAACACACTAAAACATAATTATAGTTTAATATGAGCTTTAAAATATCATTTAAATTAAAAGTATTACATAAACTATAATGTTATAATCTCAATCAAATATAAACTCAAAAGTCAAATAACAAAAAAATTATTGACAATATGTCCCACCTGTGTTTAATATCTAATTTCTTGAGTGGATCATGTCAGTAGTGTGATTCAAATAGAAGCATTCTGAAAACAAGAATTAAATGCACCAAAATGAGCAGCATTTAAGATTCTCATTACCATTGTATACAATTATTCTTTCTTAAGTTTGAATAGTAAACACACCTACTTTTCAACAAGCTAAGATTTACATAATAACATTTCCTATATAATATATTTTCATATGGCAGTAGTAAGAAGATTACCATCAAATCCCATCTACTACTACTCTAAAATATAGAGTGTGAAAGTCTTGAAAACAATGTAGGTACTAAGTTTAATAACAAGCATAGGTTCATAAAAATTGAACAACAATCAAATGAGCAAATAAGTAGTCTTGTGTTCTCACAAAAACTGTGCTATAAACTGACCAAATAAAATACAATAGTGTAGCACTATTAGAACAATAATGAACTAAAAGGAGGTTCAGAAGTTTCCCTTTCCCACATAAGCTTGTTTCTTCCTCTTCTTTGAGCTCTCATATGTTATCATCATCTCTGCAGAGAAAAACAAAATTCAAGAAAGAAACATATATAATATATTAGTGGAGCCATGTGACCTTGCATTTTTTGTTTAATCATAAAACAAATTCAACTCAATTGAAGAGAAAATACATGTAAAGAAAAAGAATACCACAACTTAGCTATAATATAAAAATCAAACTGTTCAAGAAAAATAGTAATGTCATCAAATATAAATAAAAGCATACTTTACATAAATGGACAACTTACTAATAATCTTTGGAGCCATTTGAAAAAAATATAAAGCAAAGCAATATACTAAAAATTTTCGGAGCCATTTGACAATACTTAAGGCCCAACAATATGCATTCACCTTTCTCAAGTTCTCTGCCACAAGAATATAATTTTTCATGATTCAATTGTCTTACAAATTTGATACATTTTTACAACTTTTCTCCATAAATCAAATAAGAATTCAAAAATTAATCAATTATTCAACAGCAAGGTAAACTAACAAGTAACAACAATTGATCAATTATTCAACAATTAATCAATGCTTCAAGTCTTCAACAATTAATCAATGCTTCAACAATAAGATTAACTAACAAGTAACAACAATTAATCAATTATTCAATAATTATTATTACAAAAAAATAATACCTACAGCTAAAAACTGAATCCTAGAAGGCTGGAACAGAGCAGACCTGGCGGTGGTGTGGGAGTGGCTGGGAAGACAGTGGCCGCTGCGGTGGTGTGGAACAGAGCTGGCGCCGGTGGAAAATGGCTGCGCGACGGAGACAAGAGGCAAGACCGGTGACGGTGGTTTCAATTTTCGAAGCTCAAACGGCGGTGGCTGGACAGATGTTTCCTAGTGCCTTAGAAGCTCGAAGTTAGGACAGTGGTGATGATTGGACTTTTGACGGTTTAGAAATTCACAATTGAAATCTCGTTGTAATATAGTTTCTAAACCAACAATAGTCCTTTCATACAAAAATTTCATTTGTCACAAGTAACAAACCCCTAAATTTATAAACCGAAGTATTGAACCTCGGGTTGTTCTCCCTAGAAATTGTAATAAAGTGTCCTTGTTATTGGTTATGAAGTATCTTTGGGGGTTTTTGAGATATTAGACATGAAAGGTAAATGGCAATGAAAATAAACTAACAACTAGAAAGCTCTTGGCAAGGTTGTGAGAATTAGAAGTCCTATCCTAGTTATTCTCCTCAATTGTGACCACAATTGTCCATTGCTACCACTTAGTTAACCTCTAACCATGGAGGAAAGTCAAGTGGATGAATCAACTTGATTCCACTAGTCCTAGCCAACTCCCAAAGGCAAGACTAGCTTTAGTGGTATCCAAATCAATTAGCAACTTCTAATTATCAATCAACAAGGGATTTAGATAACTCAAGCATCACTAATTACTCTACCATAGCCAAGAGGAATAAAATCTACACTAAAATCCAACCAAGCATTTCATCAAACACTTGGAAGGTAATAAAGGAAAGCAAAGTAATTTGATAACAACAATGAAATCTAACAACTACTTATTGCAAGGAATTAATAACAACAATCAAAGAAAACAAGATCTACATGAATTACCTCAAATTGCATTAAAAGAAAAATAGAATGAACAAGAGTAGATCTACAAACAAAATAGAAGAAAGAAATAACAACAATAGAAGAATGATGAATGTAACAACATAAAATTGAAAGGTAGAAGAAGAGGAAAGCATGAATTGAAACCTAGATCTAAATTATTGAACTAAACCTAATCCTAATTCTAATCCTAGAGAGAAGTTAGAGCTTCTCTCTCTAAAAACTAAAACTAAACTAGCCTCAAGTGTCCCAGTATGAATGCCTCCCCCCTCCCCTTCAATCCTTGGTCCTTTTGAGTGTTTTCCCGCCAAAATTCCAGCTCCAAATGAGTCCAGAAACCCTTCAAAATCACCAGGCACGAGTTGCATTAAAGGAATCACGTGCGGACTGCGACGCGTATGCGCACAGCACGCGTACGCATCCCTGGCCTATTTCGCGAGGTGCGCGGACGGGCTTGGTGCACGTGCGCGTCCTTTGCTGGGATTAATTCTTTTGCTTTTTATGCTTCTCTCCACTTGCATGCTTCCTTCCTCACTTCTTGGATTCATTTCTAGCTTTTTCAACCTGAGATCACTAGCAAACACATCAAAGCATCTTATGGAATCACGGAGGAATTAATATTGTAAAATTAAAGGCTTCGAAAGCATGTTTTTACACTTAGGAACAAGTAAGGGAGAGATCACAAAACCATGCTAATTCATTGGCTAAATGTAAGAGAAGGTTAGCAAAATGCTATAAATCCAACACAAGATAAACCCTAAATATGGGGTTTATCAACCTCCCCACACTTAAACCAAGCATGTCCTCATGCTTGACCAAGAATGAAGCGAAGGGGTATGACATTTATTTAATGCAACTAAACTACCTATATGTAACTATCTAAATGAATGCAACTAACTATATGAATGCTAATTCTTGGTCAAAATAATTCAACTTCCAAGAGAATATATATATGAGCATAAGAGCTAGTGTAATAGGGATCAAGTCCAAACCACAATTGTATTGAATTATCAAAAGAATCTCAAACTTGCAAGAATATAGATAGTAGGGTGAATGCATGTATTTGAGCTATTGAACCCTCACCATATGTGTATCCGCTCTATTCACTCGGTGTTTAGGGGTTGGTCCACTGAATCCTCTCCTAATCATGCTTTTTCAAAATTTATTCTTCATCTAACCATCAACAATCATTCAACGTATGCATTCATTCATCATGAGGTCTTTCCCATAGGTTATAATGGGGTTAGGGCCAAGGTAGGATCATATATGGTTAAGTGGACTAGAGATTTGAATCTTTGATTAACCTAGACTTTTCCACCTAACCTATACAATTAAATACCACCCTAACTAACCATCCTTCACTTTTGACATACTCATGCATTTTCTTTTGATTTTTCCCAACACTTATGCATTGATCCTTATTGAGCCTTGCTTTGGGGCATTTTGTCCCCTTTTTATTCCTTTTTTTTCTTTGTTTCTTTCTTTTCCTATTTATTTTATTTTCTTTTCTTTTCTCTTCTTTTTTTTTCCAATGCATAAGGTCTATACATTTAATCAATACATGAATATGCACCCAATTTTCCAAATACAAATGCAAAACACTCTTTTATCCCAACCAATGCTCCTAATCTCCCCAAACTCGAATATAGGACATTCTCACTAGCCTAAGCCAATCAAAGATCCAAACAAGGGACTTTATTATTTTCCGCTTTAGGCTTGTAATGTGCTAAAATAGGAACAATTGGGTTAAGCGTAGGCTCAAAATCGGTTAACAATAGAGGATAGAAGGTAGGCTGTTTGGGTGAGTGAGCTAATTGAAATAATGGCCTCAATCATATAAATGCATGAATACAAGGAATAAATGGATATATAGAATTAAACAAATTAAGGATCACAATTATAGGGAGAGAACAATCATACACAAGGATGGAAAATAGGTGGTTATAAAATGTAACCACGTCAATAGGCTCAAATCTCACATGCTTGTGTTCTTGGCTCAATACATACTTCACAAAGTATGAATTCAAGCAAGTTACAAAAAAAATTTCAATCAATTGGGGTGTGCTCTATGGATGGATTCTTTTGAAAATTTCATCATTTTGACTAAGCTTATTAATGCAATGTTGTGATTGAGAGTTTATGAAAATTCCTTAGTTCACCCTTTTCTTTTCAATCAAAACAGGTTTCATATGCAAAAGGGTTAACTAGGTCTTAACAATTCCAAAACAATTTCTAATCATAACCATAAGCTAAAAGATAACTATATAAGAAAAATCCAACTAAAGCATGAAATCTAGCATCCAAAATACCTAACATCCAAAATGACAAAGTATGCAACAACTAAGGCAAAAGTATCCAAAGTAATCCAAAACAACCAATATATACAATGATGTGCAAAACAAGATAACTAGGAGAATATAAATAGGAAATATGCCAAAATGTTCACCGATCCACCAATGGTGCCAACGGCAACCTCCCGACACTTAAGATCAAGCATCGTCCCCGATGCTAATCCTTAGGCTCAGGGAGAGGTACACCGGTCGGCTCTGGCTGGGGCTGTGACGGAGGTGTCTCCTGAGTAGCCTGGGTCTGGGATGGTGCCTCCACATGAACTGGCTCCTCCTCGTGAGTATCCTCATCATATAAATTCGCATGCCCCTCCTCGTAGGCCTCCTCATCCGAACCGGAAGACTCTGGCAGAGGGGGCAGCTCAAGGCCTTGGGCTACAAACATCTGGTCAATCTGATCCAGGCGACGCATGATCTGACACTGGTCGCGCTCCATGAACCGCAAAAGATGCTAAACCATCAAGTAGGTCAGCTGAGGTGCTAGTGGTGGTGGTAAAGGAAGTGCTGCTGCAGCTGCTGATGTAGAGGATCCTGCTGGGGCTGATGATGAAGAAGGTCCAGCTCCTTCCTCTGCTGCTCTGGCCTGAGATCGGCATCGGGAAGGAGGCTTCTCATTCACCCAAGACCCCTATAGAATGGTCACTGGCTCCTTCTCAGAGAGCGGTAGGGGTGGTGATACGTCCTCTGGGAGCCACTGGACACCGGCCCGCTAAATCATCTGGGTGACAAGGACGGGAAATAGAAAGATACCTCTGATGTGGGCCCGCCACATGAACCGCCTGATCAGCCGGGGGTAATAGACCTCCCTCCCCTCTAGCACACAGCTGATCAGGATCAACATAGCCACAGGGATCTCTGAGAAGTGGGTAGTCAGCATGAGGTAGTGGGCAAAAATCTGCTGCCATATTCTGGCCTCCTTTCTCAGATAGATAAAATGCATACCCTTGGGTGCCTTGTTTTCTGCATCCATGACCCAGGGAGCCTCCAGGGTAGCCACCACTGCTCTCAAAGCATCAAAGTCAAAAGTCATGCAGTGGAGCTCCACCTCGATCTGCTCAAAGGCATCAGTATCACCTGTCTTTGGCCTACAAGTAAGGGCATCCTCAAGGGTCTGCTCAGTGATGGGCACCTGAATACCTCTAACTAATACCGAGTCAAGGGTGTGGCGAAAGAAGTTACAATAAAATTCCTACACCCAAGACCGGTTCACCCGGCTGAGTTCTCGGTCCACAAAGTCTAAACCCATCCTCTCAATGCAGTTGTTGATTGTTTGTCTCAAATAAGATAGAAGGACCAACTTCTTTTCAACATTCAAGTTCTTTGAGTTATAGCTTGGGAACCGAAGTTCACAGTAGAGATTCGGGAACTTGACTGAATCCTGGGCAGGGAGGGATTGGTTCGCCCTCTCCACCTCATCAATAGGATTTTTTGAATAATCCACATAAGGGGAGAAAGGGGAATCCGAGGCCCTTTTCCTCTTTCTGGAGGTGGCCTTGCCTTTCTCTTTAGCCGACATCCTAAAAATTAGAATAGAACAGAGTATAAGCAATTAAACAAGTAGTAGGAAGCAAGGAAGAGCAAGTGCAGGATGTAAGATGAAAGATAAGTAACATGATGTGAACCAAAATTGAAAACTTGGAATGTAAGTAAGCACAGAAAAACATAACTATTGACCAAGAATTCAAACAATTTAACAATGTACCATAAAGCTCATGCATTAGGCATATTCATCATCATACCTCAAAAGAATGGTTAAAGAGTTAGATGGACTGAAAGGTGAGGCTAGTAGGTTAGACAAGTTAGAGAGTCAGAAAAAAAATGAAAAACGAAATTGAAAGTTAGTGGTATGATGGAGAATAGCCTAAGTAGTAGAGAAATGTAGAATGGGTACAACTAGCATATTCACATACATGAGAGGAGTGTAGTCATTGATGATAAAATATGAAATTGCAAGAAAAGCAATTAATTGAAAACAAGTCATCAGTCAATTCTTTGCAAAAATTGATGTTGCTAGTTTGAATTGCATGTTGTGTAACGCGAAGCAAGATAGAAGCAAATTTGAGTGAAAGCGAGTTACACAAGATAGGATCCATCAATCATTTGCAATACAAGAACCATATGCACAAAATCACAAGTTAGATTGAATGGAGAGTGAAGCATAAGACTAAGACATTCAACTAACTTGAAAAGTGTAAGCAAGGAATGGTTCAAAATAGTCATAGAAAACGTATGAAATATGGAAACACTGACCCAAGGATACTTAAGAATTGAACTTGGTGTGGCTTGGTGAATAAGCAATTTCAAAGCCAACAAGTTCAATCATAAGTAATATGTTTGAAAGCAGAGCGATTCTAGAAAATTGGGCAGCCTTCCGGCAGTAATTCGGACGTTTTCGGACAACAACTAATCAGCAGGAGAGTCTTATGAATCAAAGAAGCAAGAAGCATAACCGAATAGCAGCAAAAAGTAATATTCATGATGCCCAATGGAATTCACAAAACCAGGCACCAGCAAAAGAATTACAGAATGATAAATACAACAGGCGCAATTATCACTCAACAAAGCAATCAATATCACTCAGCAACCAATCAGAGTAAGCTCAGATAGGTAAACAAATACGGCGCAAATATCAGGCCTAGAATCCTCTAACCACATCCTAGCTACCTAACAGCAGATATCTCTATCTAACCTAGCAATCAAAATCAAATCCTAACTAACTAACTAGAGCTAACAGCATTAATATCAGAGGCAAACTAAGAAAATAAAACAGAGTGGGAGCAGAAGCTGGTAACCTGGAATGTAGGGCAGAGATGGAAATTGGGACTGGATAGGTAGTAGGGATGAGGTGGGTTAGAAGTGGAGTGGCTGCCTCAGATGGTGGTAGCAGCAGAGACCCACGGTAGTGGAGCAGTGGTCAGGCAGAGGAGGAATTGAGGGAACGAGACAGAGACAGTAAAGAGCTGGGGTTAAGGGGTGGTATATGGGAGAGAAGAATGAAAGAGATGAAGAGAGCTAGGTTCGCCGGTGGCGGTGGCTCACGGCGAAGGCCGCGGTAGTGGAGACAGAGAGAGCGAGAGAGTGGAAGGGGGGACGAGCAAGAGAGAGAGTGAAAAAGTGGGGGTGAGTGGAAAAAGAAAGGAGAAAGGTGGGTTGGGGGGGTGGTGCGTCTGCGCGAATGCTCGTCGCGCCTTAAAGTTATCCCTCTTTTAGGACCGACGCGGGCGTGCACAGTGTGCGTTCGTGTGTATTGAAGATTTTTGGGATGGACGCAGGAGCTTCATATGCGCTCATGCGTGACTGGAAGAATTAGCACGGACGCGCACGCGTACTGTATGCATGCGTGTGCGAAGAGTTGGGTTGAGGGCTCAGTGCTGGCCCAGCACCAGCACAACTCTCTGGACGAAGTATGGGCTGGGGCCAGCCGCGTAGGGACGCGTATGCACAATGTGTGCGTCCGTGTGCTTGGCCATCTGGTCTAGGTGCGCGCAAGGATGACGTGCGCGCTCGCGTGTTGTCCTTCATCGTTGCAGGGACGCGCACGCGTACCGTGTGCGTCCGTGTGGGTCGAGTTGGGCTAAAGGCTCAACGTTTGCACAAGAGGGGCCCAACTCTCTGGAGAATCTATGGGGTTGCATCCGCTCATGGACGCGTGCACGTACAGCGTGCGCACATGTCCTCCCTCTTTTTTTTTTTTTTTAAAGGCTAGAGATTCAAAATGCCCAAAAACTCCCTAACAACATCTACAACTCCTAATCAACCAAAAAGGGACACACCATTTACAAAGATTTTTCCTTCAATTACTAACATACATGTGAGAATGCCAACAATCAATTTATTAAAACAACTAAAAATCAGATGGGAAACTACCTACAATGGTAACTCGAATCACTTATTGGTAAAACTTTCAAGAGAGTGGAAAGAGTATACCATGGTGGGGTGTCTCCCACCTAGCACTTTTGGTTTAAGTCCTTAAGTTGGACTTTTGGGAAGCTCTTGTCATGGTGGCTTATGCTTGTACTCATCCTTGATTTTCCAAGGATCCATGCGCCTCAAACGGTTGACAGAAATTCCAACCTTCTTCACCAAGTTTGGATGGAGTTCCACCCAAGATATGAGCTTCCTTAGTTGGTCTTCATGCTTCGATCCGGGATCTCATATCTTATTTTCGCACCCGTCTTCAAGTTGACTTCCATGTATTTCCCATTCGGTTGGTTGACAGGTATGACAAGTAGAATTCTCTTTAGCGCAAAAAATCTTTTTCTTAGACCCATGTAAAGTAGCATTCATCCAATCATAGTCCCTATACTTTGAAGTTTTGACGTTGATGAGCCTAATTCCAAACCTCCAACCACTACACAACTCCCTTTTACTTTTAATTCCATAAAGAGCTCTAAGTTGACCATCATTTTCAATTAACCCATATTCAAGTGAGAAAGCAAAGCTTAGGGATGAGAATTTTACCCACTTGAATGTTGTATTGGATGGTAACTTGGGGGGGAGACCTCCCCACACTTAGACAATGTGAGGTCTACTTCTTTAGGCTCTTCTTTAGTTGTTTCCACTTCTTCGCAAGCTTCCTCAATTTCAACCTTTCCCTTTTTATCACTTGGCTTGGTGTTGTCTTCAAGAACTTCATCTTGCCCAATGGGAGGTGATTCAATTTTGGATAGGAATTCATTGATGAATGAATCCACCTCTTGATCAACCTCTTCATATTCTTCAGTTTCGATATGCACCAATTCAATTTTTTTTCCTTGGTAGCTTTCTTCCGATTCACTCTCTTTCTCATTAATCACCAAGGGTATGGAAGGTTGTGCACGTTCTTCTCTAATTTCAACTTCATGTCCAATGGGAGAGGATTCCATTGTAGAGAGAAATTCATCCATGATTGAATCCATCTCTTGATAAGCCTCTTCTAAGTCTCCAACGATGACATGCCTTGGAGGTTACGCACCCTCATCAACATCAATATCAAGCTTCTTGGAAGAGTGCTCCATGATGCTACATTCCCATGGACTTTCAACATCTCCTAAATCTTCAACCATTTCTTCCTTTTCTTCAACAATCATTGGCTCCTCCAATTGTTCTAACACAAAGTGGCATCCCTCATTTCCCACCGGGGTTTCCAATCTCTCCTTCATGCTATGCTCTTCAATTGATTCTTCACATGTGGCTATGGAAGCACCTTGAGTGTTCAAGCATTGGTAGGCTAAGGTATGCACTACCTTGGTCAAGTTAGTCACAAACTCTAGGGTGTTCCTTTGCATATCCACTTGTCCTTGAAGTAGCAAGGTGAGAGAGTCATCTATTGGGGCTTTGGATAGATAGGAGGGTTCATTATTTTGGAGAGAGGGTTCATAGTAGGAAGGTGGTTCTCCTTGGTAAGGGTATGGAGATGGTGTGCATTGAGGTGGTTCTTGGTAGCAATCTTGATAGAGTTGTGGTGGTTCTAAAGGTTCTTGCTCATAATTGTCATAGGAATATGGCATGGGTGATTGGTCATATGGTGGATATGGATCATAGGAAGGTGTTTGGTAATGAGAGGCTTGTGAGAATGGTTGAGGTTCATGTTGAGGATAAGAGTCATAGGCATATGATGGTGTTGATTGATTATCCAAAAAAGATTCACCATAGCCATTGAATTGACATGCGTTAGGATGTGAATTATACCTATACGTATCCGGAGGTTGTTGCCAATAGGAGTGATCATTTCCTTGAGGCTCCTCCCATCTTTGTTGGTTCCATCCTTGATGCATGTTGTCATTAAAGTCCACATTTCCTACAACACAATTAGAACAAAACTCATAGCCAAAGTGAGAATTCATAGTGGAAGAACAAAATAAAACTAACAAAATCTAGTAAACAAGCAAAAGACAAACCTATTCACACTATTCACATATATACAATAACCAATAACACAACACCATTGCAATTCCCCGGCAACGGCGCCATTTTGATGATTGGACTTTTGACGGTTTAGAAATTTACAATTGAAATCTCGTTGTAATATAGTTTCTAAACCAACAATAGTCCTTTCATACAAAAATTTTGTTTGTCACAAGTAACAAATCCCTAAATTTATAAACCGAAGTATTGAACCTCGGGTCGTTCTCCCTAGGAATTGCAATAAAGTGTCGTTGTTATTGGTTATGAAGTATCTTTGGGGGTTTATGAGATATTAAACATGAAAGGTAAATGGCAATGAAAATAAACTAACAACTAGAAAGCTCTTGGCAAGGTTGTGAGAATTAGAAGTCCTATCCTAGTTATCCTCCTCAATTGTGACCACAATTGTCCATTGCTACCACTTAGTTAACCTCTAACCATGGAGGAAAGTCAAGTGGATGAATCAACTTGATTCCACAAGTCCTAGCCAACTCCCAAGGGAAAGACTATCTTTAGTGGTATCCAAATCAATTAGCAACTTCTAATTATCAATCAACAAGGGAATTAGATAACTCAAGCATTACTAATTACTCTACCATAGCCAAGAGGAATAAAATCTACACTAAAATCCAACCAAGCATTTCATCAAACACTTGGAAGGTAATAAAGGAAAGCAAAGTAATTTGATAACAACAATGAAATCTAACAACTACTTATTGCAAGGAATTAATAACAATAATCAAAGGAAACACGATCTACATGAATTACCTCAAATTGTATTAAAAGAAAATAGAATGAATAAGAGTAGATCTACAAACAAAATAGAAGAAAGAAATAACAACAATAGAAGAATGATGAATGTAACAACATAAAATTGAAAGGTAGAAGAAGAGGAAAGTATGAATTGAAACCTAGATCTAAATTATTGAACTAAACCTAATCCTAATTCTAATCCTAGAGAGAAGTGAGAGCTTCTCTCTCTAAAAACTAAAACTAAACTAGCCTCAAGTGTCCCAGTATGAATACCTCCCCCCTCCCCTTCAATCCTTGGTTTTTTTGAGTGTTTTCCTGCCAAAATTCCAGCTCCAAATGGGTCTAGAAACCCTCCAAAATCGCCAGGCCCGAGTTGCATTAAAGGAATCAGGTGCGGACTGCAACGCGTATGCGCACAGCACGCGTACGCGTCCCTAGCCTATATCGAGAGGTGCGCGGACGCGCCTGGTGCGCGTGCGCATCCTTGGCTGGGATTAATTCTTTGGCTTTTTATGCTTCTCTCCACTTGCATGCTTCCTTCCTCACTTCTTGTATCCATTTCTAGCCTTTTTCAACCTGAGATCACTAGCAAACACATCAAGGCATCTTATGGAATCAAGTTTTACCTTCTGTCCGAACCGTATTTGATACGATTCACAGTTCGACCTTCCAGTTTGAACCGATTTTTAGAACCTTGGTTACTACTGTTTCATTCTTTTGTCTTGGAACTATTGGGGTACTAGTGGTAGTACAGCCAGCCGTCACGTTGTAATTCCGCCTTTGGTTCCTCTCAATTCGGCTAATTGAGGTAGGGGATTTATTTGTAAAGTTTAATGATTTTAATTTTAAAATGCCCACAAAGTTAATTGGATAATTGTAAATAGTTAATAATGGTTAAGAATTGATTAATTAATGTGAACGACATGAAATGTGTTTGAGAATAGTTAGCGGTTTTGATTACTCTGAATTATTATTGAAATTGGATGCGATTGTAAATGTGATTAATTTGGTGTTACTTATTAAATTGAAATATGAGGAGTTAATTATTGAAAATCTACCGATTTGATAATTGATGAATTGAGTTTGGTTATGGCTGTGATAGTGACTGGTTGCATTGTTGTGAATGATTAACTAATAAGATTGATTTTGGTTTGAGGCTGTGATTGTTACTGATTTTCAGATGGTTTTGGAATTGCTGAAAATTCTTATTTTAGTTGATTATGTCAAGTTGGTTGCTATTGAATTGTTCTTTTGATGACACTATGGTGGTTGTTAATATTGGTTTATAATGAACTAGATTTGGGTTTGAGAACTGTTAAAGGATTTGAGGTTTGATTACTAAATCAATTTTCTTGAAACCTAAATTTTAGGACAAAATAGTAACTTTGAAAATGAATTAGTAACTCAATAGTGAACAAAACTGTACGAGGTTAAATGCTGGATAAACTAGAGTAAATTTAGTTGTTAGAGTTTAAGTTTGAATGGTTCGTATTACTTAGGGAATTAGTTATGAATTTTAAAAGTTGGATTGCGAAATCTGTTTTTCTGCATTACTTTTTAAAGAGGCCAGCAACTTTGAAAGGCTATCACTAATTTTTCAATGATCAGAATCACGTAGGACACAGTTGGGGGTGAATATTGAGATGTTTAGGATTTGGCTGAAAAGTTGCAGAGTTATTTATTAAATATATAATTTATGATGAATTTCTGAAGTTTGGTTGTCAAATCCATTTTCTGCAGAATTTCCAAGTTAGGTTGCGATTTGTGAATTTCTGATTAATTGAGAATCTTTTGTTTGATAATTATTGAGAAAAAGTTGATGAGTTGTTGAGATGAAGGGAACCCGTAAGGGTGGTTTAAGTCCATTTTTAGAGGATGTTATATTCGAATTTTTATAAAATATAAGGATTTAAATTAAAAAGAATTTTGTGAACTGCACCTTAGATATTTAATTGATGAATTTGAAACTTGATAACTAGAAATGAATTGTTGAGATTTATAAAGGATAATGAAAAAAATAATAAAATCCAAAAAAACCCACGAATTGATAATTATTGATTACTGGAATAATCCACGAACTATTGTGTGTTGATCTCGGGGATAGCTCACGAACTGAGGATCGCTGTTTTGTTGTGTGTTGATCTCGAGAAAAACCCATAAATTGAGGATTGTTGTTTTATTTATGTGTTGGTCTCAAGGACGCCCACGAATCGAGGATCGTTGTTTTCCCTTATGCGTATATTACGACATCGAGCTTTGCGCTGACTACCGGTAGTCATGAAGGAGTGGCATTCTTAACCACTAACACTTATGCACAAAAGAAACAATGGAAAACCATATCTGGGACTTGTTCCTAGGTAATGTTGGGCTGCAGGATGTAAATCGACACGTGAGCTCATGGCCTACTTAGGACAGACTGGTGCAGATTTTGAAAACCACAACTAACCGGTAAGTACACCGGGTCATACCAAGTAATACCTCAGGTGAGTAATGGTCGATCCCACGAGGATTGATGGATCAAGCAACAATGGTTGAGTGATTTACTTAGTCAGACAAGCAAAAAGGAGTGTTTTGAGTTCAAATTGCATTAAACAGTAATCAGAGAAATTAAGAATGCAAACAGTGATTGGTGTGAGAATTATATGAGAAAATAGTTAAGGCTTCGGAGATGTTCAAACTTCCGGATTAACAATTCTTATTAGCTACCTTGATTATGCAAAGATTCAATTCACATCAAATTTTAAATGATTAGACTCTAATTTCTTGGTAATTTAATCCTCCTCTAACTCAATTAACCACCAATTCCTTGGCCACTTAATCTAATTAGAGGGTTTAGGTTTAAATTCTAGTTTATAAGCCACACAAAACCCTAGAAATCCAAAGATGATATAATTATATGTCACGTATCACATTGAATCCAGATAGTTAGAGAGTTATAAGAATTCAATTCCAAGGTGTTATTAAGGTGATATAACTTTTTCAAGATTCAATAAGAATTCAATTTAGAAAAGAGTTATTTTCCAATATACTCTAATCCGTAGGATGAAAAACAAAACTAATTCTTGAATATAAACCAATGCATAGATCAGAAGTAGAAAACAATAGTTATTAATCCATCCAAATAAACAAAACTCCTAACCTTAACCATGTAGGTTTAGTTGCTCATAGTGCGAAAAAACCTTAGCAGAGAAAAAGTGTAAAGTGTGGAAGAGGAGAACAAGCTCTAGGTCAAAATATCTTCTCCTTTTATATCTAATTCTAATAAATGTAAAATATAATTTCTAAAACCTTAAAATATCTTTTCTTAATTCAAAACCAATTTTAAAAACTAAATTAAATCAAAAGATTTGGTGAAGATCAAGCGGAAGCCTATCAATATCAGCATTATAGCGCCAAACTTGAGCTAGGTGAAGTTTGGCACCACATTCATGTAAGATTGCATGCATTTCCACGTTCTTGAAGCCAAACACCGGGATGTGGCATTTGGTGCCACTATGGCTGAACTGAATTGGAGTTTTGTTGTGATCTTGGTGCCAAACTTGAGCTAGATGAAGTTTGGTGCCACCTCCTGCATGCAATTGACTCCTTTTCTTCTTTTTGAACTCTACCAAATTCGCTAGAATGTTACCTAAAATTAATTAAATTGCAAAACAACTTAAAGTAGCATTCATGGTGGCTTAAAACACCTAAATCTTGATTTAATTCAACAAATTTAAATGTAAATTCACTGATAAAAGATAAAAAAGATGCTCATGTATCACAGACATGTATCATATTCTTTACGCTTTTGCATTTGATTGTGTTTGCTTATTTTATTTCTTTGTGATTATGTTGTTTGTCTCATTGTTACTTGTTTGTGTTTTGATTTTGGTCTCTCACTTATGTTATTAGTTTGTGGATGTATTGAGGTGATTAAGAACTGATGTTATGATTGAGAATTAATTATGTGGCCGAGAGATAGTTAATATGATAAATTTTGTGATTGAAATCTGTTTTGGGTTTAGAACTTTAAAGAAAGTAATTAATTATCTAAAGTAAAACTAAAAATATTTTTCAAGGATTTGATAAAAATATTTTTATTGAGTAAAGTTAATTATTTGCATTTTATTCATTACTTTTACGGCTTTCTCATTCCCTACTGAGAATGTGTGGTTTGTTCTCACCCCAAAAGTTTTCACCCTTTCAGTGACACAAGTTTGAAGACTCAGTATGAAGCCGTAGACGAAGAGTGAAAACTGTTTATGAGTTAAGTTGCTTTCAATCAATTTCCTCACCTTTATTGTTTAAGATTTTATTTTATACAGAGGGATAGGTGTTGTGTAACACCCTTACTATCAGAATGTCATGCTTCTGCTGCGCCACTCTGATAGCGAGAATATTACGATGACTTCTATGTACTTAATAATAGAATAGGAGCCTTTAACTCAAAATCATATTGCTATTTTCATTAAAAACCGGAAAATACTTTTTCTTAATTTAACATGCATATATAACCAAATTCAAACACAATATATGTATATATATATATACCAGACTTCGTATACAAGCAACTTACAAATATTATAAACATGCATATCATTACCACTTTTATCCCTCTTACAAGGATATAATAATAAAGGCGACGAAAAAACTACAATATATAAAATAATATACAACAATCAGATACGCAAAAGGAACTCCTTAAACTCTTTGTCTGTCCTGAAAAGAAAAATATGTAGGGGGTGGAAACATTGTCCTTGCTGGTTCTCAGTAGAGGGTTTTTAAGAATTGTCATAAAAGGATATGTAAGAACCAGCTTAACTGTTTTAATAAAATAATAATTTTTAACTTCCCGGAATAGATTTGAAAATATAGAAATGATATTTTGAAAAAAAAGGTGAAATTCGAATTCAATGGATTTTTCTGAGTGAGAAAATGTATCTTTTGCGAAAGTTTTTTGTAAAAATGCGTACCGGTGCTTAAGCCGGCAGTACCAGCTCTAGTCTATCTGGTATAGTGTATTTTGAGAAAAATAAGATTTTGAAGATTGAATTTATTGTTTTGAAAGGACAAAAATAATTTAGAATAAAAAATCGGGCGTTAATATTAAAGGTTTTGGCCCAAAGTGGGTTAAACGGGCTAAAAACGTTAACGGGTTGGACCGAGCCCAAACCGGGTCCAAGGTCCAACATATATATACTCTATTAATGAGCTTTAAGCTCATTTTGATAGGAAGAGAGAGAGAGAGAGAGAGAGAGAGAGAGAGAGAGAGAGCTCGGATAGATGAGAGTGAGGGGTGAAACCCCATTGTCACTATTCATTGTCACCTTCCGGGAGCCATATCTTGAGCTACGGAGTTCTGATTGACGAGCCATTTTTGGGTTTGGTTTTTGAGTAAGTTTTGTGATTTTGTTTGTTTAGGGGTGATCTAGCATTGGAATATTGTTGGGTTTTGTCCCTAATCTCGTTGGGTAAGGTAAGGTCTCACTAAACCCTTGTGTTTAGTTATTTTTGTAAACCCTAGGTTTGATGTTGGTATGTTGTATGATGTTAGATTGAGTTTTGGTGTTTGTTAGAGTTGGTTTGAGGCTTTTGGATCGAGCTTGGTGGCTTCGTTTTGGTGTTTGGTGCAGTTTGGGAATCGGCCAAGGTATGATTTTGGTTTTTTTTTATGTAATATGTAATGTTTTTGGACACTTAGGCTAGTAGACCATATGATAGGTTTGAATTATTGATGGTGAATTATGATTATTGATGTTTATGATGATTTGATGAGTTTTGATAATTATGATGAATTATGCGGTTGTTGTTGGTAAATGATGTTAGAATATTGAGATTGAGGTTGGATGATGCTAATTATGATGATTGGTAAATTATAGAATGAATTTTGATGAGTGTGTTGGTTGAGAAATGGTTTTAGTATGAGGAATTTTATGATTGGGGTTGAGAATTATGAGGATAGTGTATTGTAAGTGGAAATTTGGTAAGAATGGTGAATTAAGACAAAAATGGTAAGTTCTGGTGTGAATTAATGGGTGTTGTGGTTCGGAGTTGTTTTGGTTCAAAGTTTTGAAAATTAGAGAACCTTGTTGGATTTTGTAAAACTTGACTTTTACCGAATTTTGGCGGATCATAACTTGAGCCTCAGTTCTTGAAATTGGTTGAAATTTGGCTTAAATTAAAGTTCATTTATAGATCTTTAAATTGATATAAAGTTTGATAAAAATGGATTTTTGTATAGGAGGAAGTTATGAACGTTTAAAGTTTGGTGTTTAAAACTTATTTCTGCAACTTTACAGAATTTTGCAATTCTGGGATGGCATGCATACGCGAACCCCCCATACGCGAGCGTGCCATTCTGTTTGGCACCTATGCATACACGAACTCTTGTATGCGTACGCGAGATGGGCAAAATTTTAGGTATGTGTACGCATACATTTGGCATGCGTACGCATACACCCTGTTTTGCTAAAAAAATGACTTTTCTTCATTTTTCAAGGGTTCTCTAGCTTTCCAAACTTCTTTATCTACTGTTTAAGATTGCTAACTAGTAATTAGGCCTTAATACTATTAGAGATAGGTTAGTGGACTAAATTGATAATGTATGCATGAGTTTAGAGCCGATGACTTAGGTTCTGGAATGTTGTGGATGAAATTAGTGTATGTTGAGTTGTAAAGTATGTCTTTGAGGAAATTTTGACAAAGGAGAATGATTATAATGAAAATGGAAAGTTGATGATGGTCATGATTAGATTGGAACTTGAAGATGAATGATTATGGTTAATGGAATTAGTATGAGCGGAAGTGTTCTATGAGTAGTGGTCTCTGAGATGGGTTACGTGATTATGATATGATTTGTTCTCCGTCGTAGGGGCTGTGGCGGTCTCCCGTCTACATTCGGATGTGAAGGTTGAAGCTAGGCTTCCCACTCACTTTTCTCGCTCATGGAGAAGGTGGTAGGGCACTTATCCCTCGGAATTATTCCTCCTGAGTATGTGTTTTCTCTCTGGTGGCAAGGTGATAGGGCACTATCCCTCGGAATCATGTGGCATCCAAAGGAAGGTGGTAGGGTACTCTCCCTCAGAACGTGTCCCTCTGAAAGGAGAAAGTAGTAGGGCACTCATCCCTCGGAATTATTTCTCTTGAGTATGCGCAACAGAGAGACTAATCCGGGAGTTGTCGACCGGATTTTGTGTCGGGCTTGGCACTATAACTGACATGTGATATCGCAGCCAATAGGACAGGCATTCATCATATGCATCTCTTATGTGCTTGTTTGCTTTGATTACTTGTAGTTTTTCTAAATGTATAATATGCCAACTTGCTTCTTGAATTACTTGTTATACATGAACATGACCTGTGTATTACTTGTTTACATATACTTGTGATTGTCTGGTGCTGAGGAGGTTAGGTAGGCAGCGGCGAATGGATCGCACGGAGGTTAGGTTGGTAAAGGCTGTGGGATACAGCTATGTGATTATTATTAGTTAGAAATTCCCTAAGTTTAGATAACCCTGTTAATGGTTTATGGTTTATGGTTTAAGTTATTTATTTTGTTAAGCTTGAATATTGGTATCGATGTGAAGTTCTAGGATTGCCTTTAGCATTCCGGAACCTTACATCTTACATATTGGGCACTGTTACCATACTGAGAACCTCCGGTTCTCATACCATATGTTGTTATTATTTTTCAGATGCAGGTCGTAACCCACTGATGATGACCAAAAGCATAGGTTTAGATTTTCACATTAAAAATAGAATTTGTCCGTTGCAAGTATAGTCCAAACCCAACAATTAATCATCAATCAAATTATCATTCTAAAGATTATCACAATGCAAAGCAAATATATAAACCGAGAGTATTTAGCTCCCGGGTCGTTCGTCCCTAGGAGTTGCAATGAAGTGTCAAATCATTGGCTATGAGAGAGAGCATGGGGAATTGGGAATGAAAGCAAGAGAGCAAGCATTGTAAATAGCAAGGAATTGAAACAAGCATGCAAGGAATTGAAAAGAAAGAAATTAAAGGACTCTTGGCAAGAAGTGGGTAATCTAGGTTTCCTATCCTAGTTGTGGACCACTAACATGGCAATTGTGTGGAAGCAATCCAAACTAGTCAATCCTCCTTGAGAATTAGTCAAAGGGTGTAATTGATCTCAATCCATAAGTCCTAGTCAACTCACTAATTACTTAGTGAAGGACTAGCGTCAATGGAAACCAAATCAATTAACCATTCTCACACAATGCGGAATGGACATCCACAACTCAATTCCACCCAAACATCCAATTTCTCAACCAAGAATGTGAAAATTAAACATGCAAGAATTTAAACATCAAAGCAATAAAAGTTAAAGCAATTAAATGCAAGGAAAAGAAATGGCAAGAAAGTAACTTAACATGCAAGAAAGTAAATGAAAGCAAGTAAAAGTCAAAGCAATAAAACTTCAAAAGCAAGAAACCTCTTGGCAAGTAATTGAGGACTAAGGCTACCTATCTTAGCCATTGACCACAAACATATGATGATTATAAAGAGTTAATCCTACTTAGTCAACCTTACATCGAAGATAAGTCAAATAGGCATAGTTGATTTCAATCCCTAAGTCCTATGTCAACACTAAGGGGTCACATAGAGTTAAGGGAGACCAAATCAACTAACTACTCTAATATATCAAATAAGAATGGACATCAATGACTCAAGGATCACCAAAGTCATTAATTTCAAGCCAAGAGTGAAGAAAAACTAAGTAAAAACTAAGCCAAGTATTTTATTAAACACTTGGTGTTCATGAAAATAAAATAATATTAAATTGCAATAAAACAAATTCTATAACTACCAAAGCAAGAAAATAGCAATAACAACTAAAGAAAGCAATAAATGAACATGAAACATAAATTTGCATTAATTAGAATTAAAATAACAAAAGTATTCATAACATAAAAATTAACATAAAAGAGAAAATAATAAAAGAGATTAAGAAGATAAAGATAATAAAGCATAGAAACATAAATGAAACTACATTAAAGCAAGAATTAAAGTGCTGAAATTAAAGAGAAATTAACTAAACCTAACCTAATTCTAGAGAGAGGGGGGAGCTTCTCTCTCTAGAAACTAAGAGAAAAGCATGTAAAAGCTAACCCTAATTGCCCCCTTCATTCAGCTTCACTTTGGCCTCATATAGCTTCAGAAATGAGTTGGACTGGGTTTTGGAGGCCCAAAAATCGCCCCCAGCTATTTGCAATTAATGACCTGACGTAATTCGGGTCACGCGTACGCGTCCCTGGGCGAAAATCCATCCACGTGTATGCATGAGTCACGCATACGCGTCGCTAGCAAATCCTTCTTGTGCGTACGCACGCATACTTGTGCGTACGCACGGGTGCTGGAACTTTCAAACTCCATTTCTTCATGCTTTCTCCCTTTATGCATGCTTTTCCATAACTTCTTCCATCCATATTAGCCTTGTAAACCTGAAATTACTCATCAAACATATCAAGGCACCAAATAGAATGGAAGTGGAATAATATCGGTTAAATTAAGCAGAAAATAGCATGTTTTCACAATTAAGCTCAATTTAGGGAGAAAACACAAAAGCATGCTATTTAGATGAATAAATGTGCATTTATGTGATGAAATCCACTCAAATCAAACCAAAGTATATCGTAAAATATGGACTCATCAATTCCCCCACACTTAAATAATAGCATGTTCTCATGCTAAACACAACCAAAGGAGATGAATGAAGGGGTGAATGATTTATTCAATGCAACTACTTATATGTATGCAACTATACTAAATGCTTTCTATCTATATATATATACACACTATGATTCCTATTGAGTTTGGAAAAAACAAACAAAAGAACCTCAATCAATCCAAAATAAAGCTTAGGGCTAAGACAAGAAAATATAGCAATATACTCAATGTCCAAAGATTTGATTTGAAATTTCCAAAATTAAGTTCAACAACTTGCAAGAAGATACAAGATAAATAATGGAAACATAGAACTGAGCAATTGAAACCCTCACCGGATGTGTTTACACTCTAATCGCTCAGTGTGTAGCGTTTAATCACTCAATCCTCCTTTAATCATGTTTCTCAAAGATTTGCAAGTCATCTAACAATCAACTAATATTTGATGAATGAATGCAAATATCATGAGGTCTTTTGAGGGTTGTAATGGGGCTTAGGTAAGGGTAGGATTAATATGGTTAAGTGGGCTAACAGATTGGATTTTTGATTAGCTCAAGTATCCCACCTAATCCTATATCATCCTATATACATAACAAAACAACCTAACTACCCGTTTTTCCCTTTTTCATGTTCACTCATGCATCTTTCTTTTTTGATTCACACACATATGCATCATTTATTTATATTCTTATTATCATTTCTTTTTCTTTTCTTTTATTTCTTTCTTCTCTTTTTTTTATCACAAAGTAGATGCATATGTTTTAAATGATGAATGCATGAGTGATTACCCATTTTTTTCCAAATTTTTAATATGAGAACCCAAAATACTTACTACCAAAGTTTTCCTACAAATTCCCCCTTCACTTGATTAACACACACACTCAAACCCAAGCTAATTAAAGATACAATCAATGGACACAATGGTTTTTCACTTAGGGCAAATGATGTGTTTAAAATTAGAACAAAGGGGAATTACCAAGGCTCAAAAGTGGTTGCAAAGGTAGATGTAAGGGTTGGCCATTTGGGTTAGTGAGTTTAATCAAAGATGGTCTCAATCATACTAAATGCATTCAAAACAACAAATATAGGACATAAATATTAAAGCAAATCAAAGATCACAATCATAAAAGGAGTTTATAACACACAAGAACAAAATTTTGTAGTTGAAAATGTGCAACCACACAATTAAGGCTCAAAACTCAGTTGGTATTTGTTCAAGCTTTTTCTATGTTCCATAAAAACATACTTCAAGTAAGTTCAAAAACATGTTTTCAAATCTAATCAATAGAATGCCCAAAAAGAGATTTCTTGAAAATTTTTTTTGTTGTTTTACCAAACTTATTCAATTTAACATGCAACATACAAGTATTTACTATCATATAACTATAAACATTAAAGAGATATATACAAACAAACCAAACAAAATGCAAACAAGAACAAAAATTGCAAAAATTGAAGAAAAAGGACAAAAAGAGTATTGCAAAGTGTCTAAGAAAAGAAATTTTACCCCCCTTGAAGTTAGCGATTGACGAACGGATCTTTGCTAGTAAACAATTCACAAAAGTAATCACGTTGTAAGTATAGTTTCTAAACCAACAAAGAATCCTTTCGTACAAAAACTTGCTTGTCACTAAGGCAAACCCAATAAAATTAAACTGATGTATTTAAACCTCGGGTCGTCTCTCAAGAAATTGCAGGGAGGTGTATTTATTATTGGTTATGGAAAAGTATCTTTTTGGGTTTTTAAAATGAGGAACAAGGAAAGTAAATTGCAAAAAAGTAAATTAATAATTAAGAAAACTCTTGGCAAGGTATGAGAATTAGACGTCCTATCCTAGTTACCCTTATCAATTGTGATGAGAATTGTTCGTTGCTCCCACTTAGTTAACCCTTACTAAATAAAGGAAAGTCAAGTGGACAAAACAATTTGATTCCACAAGTCCTAGTCAACTCCTAAGGAAAGACTAGCTCTAGAGGGATCCAAATCAACCAGCAACCTTCAATTAACAATCAACAAAGGAGTTTGATAACTCAAGAGTCTCCAATTACTCAACCAAAGCCAAGAATATAAAAACCTAACTTAAAACTCTCCCAAGCATTTTATCAAACACTTGGAAGGCATAACATAAAAACATAGAGAACTAATAAGAGATAATAAAATCTAAATAACCAATTGAAAGCATCAATAACATAATTTGAAGAGAGCAATCATAAATATGGAATACCTCAAATTGCATTAATAAGAAAATCAAATCTAACATTAGAATTCATAAACTAAATTGGGAGAATAAATAAACCAACAAGAGACATAGATAAACTAAAGTGCTAGAACAATTAAAAGTAGAGGAGAAACTAAATTAAAGGAACATTGAACCTGGAATTGAGAAGAAATAAACCTAAAACTAAGAGAAATCCTAAAACCTAGAGAGAGGAGATAGCCTCTCTCTCTAGAAACTACATCTAAAACCTAAATTGTGAATAATGAGAAGTGTCTGAATTACTGAATGATTGATTTATTCCTTTACTCTGCAGCTTTTAATCTGTATTTTTTGGGCTGAAAACTGGGTCAAAAATAGCCCAGAAATCGCTTGGCGCGAATTCTGATACGATGAATTTTCACAGATGCACGCGTGCCCGTGATGCACGCATGCGCGTCCCTAAACGCCAGAGAAACTATGGCAAAATTTCGAAGCCCCGGATGTTATCTTTCCAACGCAACTGGAACCGCTTCATTTGGACCTCTGTAGCTCAAGTTATGATTGATTTAGTACGAAGAGGTCAGGCTTGACAACTCAGCAATTCCTTCAATTTCTTGTATTCCTTCCACTTTTGCATGCTTCCTTTCCATCCTCTAAGCCATTCCTGTCCTATAAACCCTGAAAACATTTAACACCCATATCAAGGCATCGAATGGTAATATGAGGGGATTAAACATAGCAAATTTAAGGCCAAAGAAGCATGTTTTCAATCATAGCGCAAAATTAGGAAGGAAAATGTAAAACATGCGAATTATATGAATAAGTGTGAGTTTAGTGGATAAAATCCACTCAATTAAGCATAAAATGTACCACGAAATAGTGGTGCATCAAATCTCTCCACACTTAAATATTAGCATGTCTTCATGCTAAGCTCAAGAGAAGCTATAAATGAGTGAAGAGGAATGGTAAAACTTATGAAATGCAACCTATCTATATGAATGCAACTAAATGCAAAATGCTCTTTCCTTCTTGGTTTAAAAGTAAATAAATTCTCCAAGAACAAATATAAAATGGATTCCACTAATTCAAATCACACAATAAGAGACAAGTAAACTTGTAAGAAGATAGCTCATGAAAGTAGGGAACATGCATTGAACCCTCACTGGTAGTGTATATGCACTCTAATTGCTCAAGTGTCTAGGGTTAATTCACTCTACTTTTCTCTAGTCATGCTTTCTAAACTTTGTTCTTCATCTAACCAATCAACAAATATTTAGTATACCAATGCAAACATCATGAGGTCTTTTCAAGGTTGTAATGTGGCTAAAGTCAGGGTGAGGATATATGTATGGCCAAGTGAGCTATAATATGAATCTTTAACCAACCTAAGCTCTCACCTGACACACACACACACACACACACACACACACACACACACACACACTTTATGTAACTCTAAAATCATGCCTAGCTACCCATAATTCCTACTTTTTCATCACATACTCATGTAACAAATTTTCTTTAATTTCACCACATATGCATTGATCTTTTATTAAACTTAGCATTGGGGTAATTTTGTCCCCTTAATTATCTATTCACTTATATTGTAATTTATTAATTTTATTTTTATTATTTTTAAAATTTTTTTCTTTTTTTTTATCTTTTCTTTAATCATAAAAGCAAACATAACATATCAATGCACATGAGTTTTTTAATTTTTCTGGTCTCACATGAGTATGCACCCAAATTCCCAATACTTTTGTCAATAAAACACAACACACTTTCATCACCCCAAGTTCCCACAGTTCCCCACACTTAATTAATACACACTCTCTAACTTAAGCTAATCAAAGATTCAGTTGAGGTAATTAATTATTTTTCCGCTTAAGGCTAGTGACGTGGTAAAATATAGAACAAATGGGGATTAAAAGGCTCAAGGTGGCTAACAAAGGTGATGGAAATGGTAGGCTATTTGGGATAAGTGAGCTAATAACAAATGATGGCCTCAATCAAATTCAAGCATGTAAATACACTAAACAATGGACATATAGAATGGAACAAAGTATATATTGCAGTCATAGAGAAGAAAACACACAAGAATGAAATATTATGGTTAAATAATATAACCATGTAATTAAGCTCAAATCTCACAGGTTGTGTGTTCTTAGCTATAATTCATGTTCCAATTTATAATCTTCAAACAAGTTTAACACAAATTTTTAATTTAAATTAGTGAAATACTATAAAAAGGGTCTTGAAAGGAAACTCATTATTTCAACCAAGTAGTGGTAGAAGAACATGCACAAAATTAAACAATCATGCAATCAAACATGCAAATGTAACAACTAATTTAACAAGGAAAATTAAACATTGGTGTTGAAATAGGAGATAACTAACCCACGAAAGTCAGTATCAACCTCCCCACACTTAAAGATTGCACGGTCCTCGGTGCATGCAAAGAAGTGCAAGTGGACGGGCTGCTACAACTGATGCTTTTCTCCAAAGATTGTGTAGATGGACTTGTCTGTCGCCTCATTGTGAAGCTTTTCCCTTCCCTTCTCGGTGGCCATCCTGAAAGAAGAGGAAAAAGAAGAAAAGTAACCCAGAAATAAAGATAAAAAAACAAATAAAGTATGGGTAGGTTAATGCCAAATAATGAGGGTCTCAATTACATGGTAGCTACAACATGTACATGAGAAAACAGTATAAGCACATAGCATATCAATAGTGCAAAAATTGTAACAAAGGGGAAGAGTGTGGGTGCTGAAAGACAGTATAAGATCATGTCAATGCAAAAAGGGGCATAGGGATCATGAAAGATTGGCATTGACAGATAAATAATATCACCCAATAGTGTAAACAAGTCACTAAGCACCAAAATAATACCAAAAAAGATACAATAGTTGAATAAGAACATTTAACACCAATGGTAAAATAATAAACTTAGAAAAGAAAATAAAACATGCACGAGATTAGAATGCAATGAATACAAATAAATTAAGTAAAATAGAATAAAAGAGAATAAGGATGAGAAGTTAAAGAAATGAAGAAGAAGAAAGTGAAAAAAGAGGAGAAAAGAAGGAAAAAGGAGAGAAGAAAGAAGTAAGAATTTAAAAATAGGGCGCAACGCGTACGCGTGCATCACGTGTACGTGTGAAAACTGAGTTGGCCATTCGACGCGTAAGCGTCGCCCATGCGTACGCATGGATGGTCTGAAGGCAAAAAGACGCGCACGCGTCAGGGATGCATACGTGTGGTTTGATTTTTGTGCCTCTAGCACAGTTCCAGCGCGAGGGCAGCACAACTCTCAGGTCAAACACCCATTAACGCCGATTGCCATATCCACGCGTGCACGTGCTTGACGCGTACGTGTGGATTTCCCAAGTTACAAGTGACGCACACACGTCATAGAGGCGTACGCATGGGTCGAAGTGTGTGTAGAGCACACCAGCCACACGATTCCATCACAACTTTCTGTTTGTTGGATGGGATAGAAAAATTGGGAATCAATGCCCACGCGTGGGTTGCCCCCCTTTTTTTGTAGAATGAAAAATGCAGAATGCAGATGATTATGCAGAAATTATGAATGAACACTAATAAAAATAAAATAAAACTAAGAATAAAAATGAAAGATTATACCATGGTGGGTTGTCTCCTACCTAGCACTTTTAGTTAAAGTCCTTAAGTTGGACATTTTGTGAGTCCCTTGTCATGGTGGCTTATGCTTGAACTTATCCAGGAATCCCCACCAGTGTTTGTAATTCCAATAGCCTCCGGGATCCCACACTAGTTGCATAAAGCCTTCAAGCAAGTTAAAGTAAGTGACAAGGCCCCAAGAGTGTTGATTGCTAGAATGAATTTCGGGGTCCCAAACTTTGCTTTTGCACCCGTCTTCTTGTTGATCATCATTTTTTCCATTTGGGTGGTGAGCGATCAAAATTCTCACTAAGACATCCAAACAACTTCTTAGACCCATTCAATCGAGCTCTACACCAATCCTTGTACTTCAATTTGGAGCATGCAACCATATTGAACCTTGCATGACAACTCCTACCACTAACCATCTCCCTCTTACTCTTAAAGCCACAAATATTCCTAAGTTGACCATCTGTCTCAAGCAAACCATATTCAAGTGGCATGAGAAAGCTAAGGGATATGATTTTTACCCACTTGAATATTGTGAAGGATGATGGTGACTTAGGGGGAGAGGCCTCCAGCAACTTTGGCTAGGTGATTTCAAGATCTACTCCCTTGTGCTCTTCTTTGATAACTTTCACCTCTTTGCAAGCTTCTCCAATTTCAACCTCTTCCTCTTGGTAGCTTTCTTCCAATTCAATCTCTTCTTTATTACTTACCAAGGGCATGGGAGGTTGTGCTTCTTCTTCTTTAATCTCCATGTCTAGTCCAATGGGAGAGGATTCAATTGTAGATAAGGATTCATCAATGATTGAAACCATCTCTTGATCAACCTCTTCAAAGTTTTCAACCATGATATGCCTTGGAGGTTGTACACCCTCCTCAACATCAATTTCAAGCTTCTTGGAGGGAGGTTCTATGACTGGAGGTTCCCATGGAGGTTTCGCATCTCCTAAGTCTTCAACCATTTCCTCTTCTTCAATAATTTCTGCTTTCTCCGCTTGCTCTAGTACAAAATCCAACTCCTCCGTGATGACTTCCACCTCTTGACAACTTTCTTCAAGGGTCTCTCCTAATTCTTTAACTGCTCTTTCATCTTCAAGGGCCTCTCCTACCTCCATCTTTTGGGCCTTCTTTTGCTTTTTTTGAAGTATGAATTCATGAAATCGATCCAGTATGTCCCTAAGATGATCCATTCTCTCTTGTTCCGGGTCAGTAGCATAATTGGGATCATGTTGCTCTTGGATTGATGGATATGGGTATTCTTGCACGGAGGGTAGTGATGGGATGGAGAGATTATTATGTGGTTGAGAAGGAAGTACACCAGAGCTTGAGGGTTGAATATTGGGAATAAAGGATGATTCCACACGTGATATAAGAGCTTGAAGAGTAGAGGTGAAACCGGTGAGAGCAGAGGTAAGTGTGGTTTGAAGCTCCTGTTCCCCTTAGTGAATA
Organism: Arachis ipaensis; assembly: GCF_000816755.2. Taxonomy (NCBI): domain Eukaryota; kingdom Viridiplantae; phylum Streptophyta; class Magnoliopsida; order Fabales; family Fabaceae; genus Arachis; species Arachis ipaensis. The sequence goes on along the minus strand of NC_029791.2, from coordinate 68,228,829 downwards.
ACACTAAAGGTATCATCTATGGGAGCTTGGGGTGGATAGGAGGGTTCATTTGTTGGGAGAAAGGGCTCATAATGGAAAGGTGGTTCTTCTTGGTAAGGATATGGAGATGGTGAATATTGAGGTGGTGGTTCTGGGTATGGTTCATATGGTGGTTGGTATGGTGGGTATGGGTTAAGGTCATATGGTGGTGTTTGGTAGTAAGGGGCTTGTGAGTATGGTGGTTCAAAGCTATGTTGAGGAGGTGGTTCATAATCATATGGTGGGGCTTGTTGGTGACTAGAAGGGGGTCCACCATATCCATCGTCTTGGTATGTACCTTGGAATGGCTCTTGACCATAGTAATTTGGTGGAGGTTGGTTGTCACAAAAAGGTCCACCATAACCATTGTCTTGGGATGCATCGTAGAATGGCATTGCCCATGGCACATTAGAGGAGGTTATTGCCAAGAGGGTTGATCAAATCCTTGTGGCTCCTCCCATCTTTGATTGTTCCGACCTCGATGCATGTTCTCATTATAGCTTCCATTCCCTATAACATAGTTGGAACCAAACTCGTAGCGAAAGGGGTGAGAATTCATAGTAGCAAGCAAAAACAAAAACTAATAAGAATTAATGAAAATAAACTCCTAAAACTAGAAACACTAACAAAGAAACGAAAAAGCAAAATTATTCACAATGTTCACAATAACCAATAATAAGGCACACGTTTGCAACTCCCCGGCAACGGCGCCATTTTGACGAACGGATCTTTGCTAGTAAAGAATTCACAAAAGTAATCACGTTGTAAGTAAAGTTTCTAAACCAACAAAGAATCCTTTCGTACAAAAACTTATTTGTCACAAAGGCAAACCCAATAAAATTAAACCGAAGTATTTAAACCTCGGGTTGTCTCTCAAGGAATTGCAGGGAGGTGTATTTATTATTGGTTATGGAAAAGTATCTTTTTGGATTTTTGAAATGAGGAACAAGGAAAGTAAATTGCAAGAAAGTAAATTAATAATTAAGAAAACTCTTGGCAAGGTATGAGAATTAGACGTCCTATCCTAGTTACCCTTATCAATTGTGATGAGAATTGTTCATTGCTCCCACTTAGTTAACCCTTACTAAATAAAGGAAAGTCAAGTGGACAAATCAATTTGATTCCACAAGTCCTAGTCAACTCCTAAGGAAAGACTAGCTTTAGTGGGATCCAAATCAACCAGCAACCTTCAATTAACAATCAACAAAGGAGTTTGATAACTCAAGAGTCTCTAATTACTCAACCAAAGCCAAGAATATAAAAACCTAACTTAAAACCCTCCCAAGCATTTTATCAAACACTTGGAAGGCATAACATAAAAATATAGAGAACTAATAAGAGATAATAAAATCTAAATAACCAATTGAAAGCATCAATAACATAATTTGAAGAGAGCAATCATAAATATGGAATACCTCAAATTGCATTAATAAGAAAATCAAATCTAACATTAGAATTCATAAACTAAATTGGGAGAATAAATAAACTAACAAGAGACATAGATAAACTAAAGTGCTAGAACAATTAAAAGTAGAAGAGAAACTAAATTAAAGGAATATTGAACCTGGAATTGAGAAGAAATAAACCTAAAACTAAGAGAAATCCTAAAACCTAGAGAGAGGAGAGGCTCTCTCCTCTCTCTCTAGAAACTACATCTAAAACCTAAATTGTGAATAATGAGAAGTGTCTAAATTATTGAATGATTGATTTATTCCTCCACTCTGCAGCTTTTAATCTGTGTTTTCTGGGCCGAAAACTGGGTCAAAAACTGCCCAAAAATCGCTGGGGGCGAATTCTGATACGCTGAATTTTCGCAGATGCATGTGTGCGCGTAATGCACGCGTGTGGGTCCCTAAACGCCAAGGCAACTATGGCAAATTATATATCATTTCGAAGCCCCAGATGTTAGCTTTCCAGCGCAACTAGAACTGCCTCATTTGGACTTCTGTAGCTCAAGTTATGATTGATTTAGTACAAAGAGGTCATGCCTGACAGCTCAGCAATTCCTTCAATCATAGACCCTGAAAACACTTAACTCCCATATCAAGGCATCGAATGGTAATAAGAGGGGATTAACCATAGCAAATTTAAGGCCAAAGAAGCATGTTTTCAATCATAGCGCAAAATTAGGAAGGAAAATGTAAAACATGCGAATTATATGAATAAGTGTGAGTTTAGTGGATAAAATCCACTCAATTAAGCATAAAATGTACCACGAAATAGTGGTGCATCAGCGATCCTCCCCCACACTTAAATAATGCACGGTCCTCCGTGCATGCACATGATGCGGGGGTGAAGGGCTTTGAGGCTCCACCTTCAGCGGGTGGGCTCCGGGGGCTTCGGTTGCTTTGTAGACAAGGAGACAACAATCGAGGAAAGGTAAGATGTGTCTGGTATGATAAAAGGCAATGTGTGTATTCTAAATGCGCGCACAATTTAGAACACAACGCATTGATCGGGTAAAACAATAACCACAAAAGCAAAAGAAATAGCATGTTCCTCAATTAAAAAGCCTTGGGTGCAAGTAAAGAATAAGCAAACTTGAGGCACAAGTAGCCCTAGGTAACCACAAAAGTGAATTGAGTAATTGAGATATTGGGTATTGAAATTGTGCAAGTGAAAGTGCGAGAATAATAAAAATTAGCACAACATACAATAACTAATTTAATGATGAAAAGAGACTACTTATTCATTCTTAGGAATCACATGTATAAGGTGCTTGTTACAAAAAGTGACAAGTCTTGATATAAATCAAGTCAAGTCAACTCAAAAAATGCAAAGCATTAACAAGGAACAAATACCTTGTTATATGATTATATTCACTTAAGAACCATGATGACTAAGTAGCTCAACTCAATTCACTAAGGTAAAAGTGCACAATTCAAGATGCCAAACAAGGATAAAGTTTAATGCATATGGTCATGACAACATATGAATCAAACTCACAATTCAATTAGGCAATCAAACAAAGACTTGATGCTCAGTGCATATATTCATCAAACTTGAAACCAAATTCAAGCAAGAAGCAACCCAATAAATGTCAAATAAACACTTGCAACTTATTTGATTGACAAACAACTAAACTAAAATTAATCTAATTACCAAAATAAAAATTGAATACAAACAAAACAAAGTGAAACAAGTAGAGAAGAGGGCTAAAGCAAGAGAAGAGAGGGGTGGAGGGGAATAGAAGAGAAGGAGTAAAGAGAAGAGAAGAAAAGAAGTAAATTGGGTGAAAACAGGGGCGTGCGTACGCATATAAGGACGTGCGCATGCACAAGGGGTCACGCGTACGCGTAGGGAACAAACTAATAGATAATCAAAGATAATCAAACATAATCTTAATCATAACCATAACCAAAAATCAAATTAATAATACAGAATTGAACCGAAGAGAATCCTCAACCTTCTATCTAACTCCCTGGTGCGACAAGAGAGAGGATCCTCAATCTTGAGCTTACCCACCACAACAAGAGAGGGAATCCTCAACCTCAACTTGTCTATCGCCGCAAGAGAGAGAATCCTTAATCTCAACTCGCCTTTATGTGAGCGGGACAACACCACCATCTTCATCTCCAACCAAGAATCTCAAATACCAACTGGGAGTAAGCGGGACAAAACCACAATCCTCGCGTCCACCCCAGAAGCTCAAATATCAAAATCTCTTTTTAAAAATAACCCAAATTCATTTCTCTTTCATAAAACTCCTTTTCACCAAATCAAAAGTCTCAAATCAACTTCGAAAATCTATTCCTCAATTCCATTTGAAATCCCCAAAAGCATTTCTCAAATTTGAAATAATTGCTTAAAGCTCCCTTTCGACTTCATTCTCAAGCTCAATAATTTTTCAAAGACTCAAAATCATCTTTCTCCACCAATCAAATTCAAATACTATAAATTCACCAAAACTTCTAAAAATGGTATTCTTTAATCAAACTCAAGACATAGTTCTTTTCATATGAAATCGAGTTTAGAACATAATCTTTTTCTTAATGAATCAAACTCAAAACAAAATCCTTTTCTTAATAAATTGAACTTAAAACATAATACTTTTCTTAATAAATAAAACTCAAAACATAATCATTTTCTTAATAAATTGAACTCAAAACATTATACTTTTCTCAATAAAACTCAAAGCATAATACTTTTCTTAATGAATAAAACTCCAAAACAAAATTCATTTCTTTTCTTAATAAATCAAAATCGAATAATATATTCCTTTAATACAAACTTTTTGAAATGACACTTCAAACCAAATTTTCAATTTTTATAAAAATTTCGGCAGCATCTCCTCTAAAATTCGAACTTTGCCACTCTTCAAAGGTCCCAACCAATCTAAACCAAATATCTTTCAATCATTCAAATCACTTCCAATAAACCATTACCACCACAATAGCACTCAACTCAAGAAAATTAACAAAATCCAGATTTCAATCAACCAATCTCATCAATTCCAATTTAAACCAACTTCAACAACATCAATAATTCAGAATTCTCAGCGTTCTCAAACAATTTCAAACCAAACAATTCCTCAATATAAATATACCAATCGGATTTCCAAATCAAACTTTCATTAACTATCACAATGCCAACTCAATCAATCAAGAATTCAGTCAAGTAAACTAATCACATTCTTTCAAAGTAACTCAGTTAATCCATAAGACTCACATAATCACTAAAAATATATTTTTGCATCAATATCGACTTATAACAATTTTTGAAAATAAATGAATTTAAGGAAAGTGGCCCTACCTCGATCGCGACTCAACTACGTGACAAAACTCTTTTTCTCTCGGCCCGCAATGGCGGCAGCCACAACCTCAGCTCCAAACAACTTTTGCAGTAACCAAAGCAACTCTAATCGCAAAATGTAATAATCGAAACTCAACCTACACAAAGAAAGGAACCAAAAACAAGCGATAGCAACGTTGACGATAATTCCAGCGACCAGAACGGCGGTGAGGAACTCCGACGGCAATGTTGCATCAACCACAACGACGTTACATTCCCTTCTTCCCCTCAATCTCTCCTCTTCGTTGGTCTTCCTCTTCTCCTCTGCTTAGATTGGCGTCGACATCAGTGAGGGGAGTTTCGGCGGCGTCGCGTGTGACAGCTGCAGCAGTAGCTTAATGACGACGATGGTGGCTGGGCGCAACGACGACAACTCTTCTGACGAGCTTATGGTAGGCGTGACGCTCTTTCTCTCCTTGGCTCTTTCTTAATGGCCCTTTGGGTGTGACACGATGACACGGCGACAATGATGCCCGTTGGCGACTGATGAACGGATATTTCATACGCTTTTTGGCATTATTTTCATAGAGTTTTTAGTTATATTTTGTTAAGTTTTATTAAGTTTTAGTAGATTTTAGTGCAAAAACCACCTTTTGGATGCTACTTTGAATTTTGTATTTTTTCTATGTTTCTAGGTGATTCTTGGGTGATTCTGGCAAGTATTGGGAAAGTTTGATTCAGAGACAGAGAAAAGGGTTGCAAATGTTGTCAGATTTTGACCTCTGTCCATTCAAACTAGAATTTCTGGAGCTACAAAGGTTCAATTGATGCAGTCTTAATGGCGTTGGAAAGCTAACTTCCAGAGCTTTCCAGAAATATGTAATAGTCTATACTTATCTTTGGAAATAATGGCCCAAAACGGGTGTTGAACGCCCATCTCATCCCCTGCTTGGCGTTTCAACGCCCCAAAGGGAGCAAGCTGGCGTTTGGATGCCTAAAAGAGAGCAAGCCTGGCGTCCAACGCCCCAAGAGGAGTCCCATGACGTGGAGTCACCCCAAGCTCAGCGCAGACACAACATAAGTGGGCCCAAGAAGTGGATTTTTGCACTAAGAGTCCAGTCTATCTTATTTCTGTAATCTCTAGTTATTAGATTAGTATTTAAAGGAGAAGATCACCCATGTTTAGGATCTTCTTCCTCATCTTCTTCCAACCTATTTTTGAATTACACACTATTTTATGTAAGCTAGGAGCAACTAAACCTCCTAAGTTAGGGTTAGGAGCTCTGCTGATTCTCATGGATTAATAATATTACTGTTTCTATTTCAATATGTCTGATTCTATTCTCTTATGCATTCTCGTTCTTCAATCTTAATGAATCGAGGGTGAACCGTGACATTCATCCTTATTCTACATGGCTTCTGTGTGAGTCCTGACCCGGATAGCATTGAACTAAAGCTAGAGAATGCATTGTGGATTCCGAGAGAGTACTTGGGCAACTTTGGACACGTGACATGAAATCCCTTGACTGTGGGTTATTGAGGTATCTGTGGCGCTAAGGCTAGAGTAAGAAAAGCAGCATTCTCTGATTCAGAAGATCCGACCTTGTCTGTGACGTTTTGAGTAGGATCGTGAAGGGGAGTGGATTGCTTAGAGCTTCATCTTCGGCTACAGTGAGAAGCCATGAGTCAATTTGATGAGAGGACATGAGTTACTCGGATATGGTGGACTGCTGTGGTTTAGAAGAGATTAACTTGATGAGAGGACATGAGTTAGTTAGTTACGGCTGCAATTGAATGAATCATTCGTTATTGAAGTAGACAGTAAGTAAAGTTAATCCGGAAAGAAATAGCATCTACGAAGCCTTAACTGAATCCTTATCACTGTTTTCGCATCAATCTAGTATTTCGTTCTTTACTATTTTGTTTATGCTTTCAAACAAACAACCATCTTTTCTGATCGCCTGATTGAGATTTACAAGATAGCCATTGCTTGCTCAATCCGACAATCTCCATGGGATTCGACCCTTACTCACCTGAGGTATTACTTGGACGACCCGGTGCACTTGCCGGTTCAGTTGTGCGGAGTTCAATTTTGCGCACCAAGTTTTTGGTGCCATTGCCGGGGATTGTTCGAGATTGACAAACTACTGGACTATCTTGTTGATTAGATTAGGTATTCTTTATGGTTTATTTTCTCTTTTGTTTGTGTCTTTTGTTTTCTTTTTCAAAAATTTTTCAAAACTTTTTCTTTTTTTTAGTAATCTTTATTTTTTGTTTGAGTCTTGTCTCAGTTTTTAAGTTTGGTGTCCCGTCCGTTTTCATCTTTTTCTTTAAATTTTTAAAAGTGTTCTTATTTTCCCTTCTTGATATTTGAATTGTTCTTGGTAATTTTTCTTGTTTGATTTTAAAAATTTTGACTTTGGTGTCTTTTAGTTATTTTTCCTTTAAGTTTCGAAAATTAGTGTCATTTGATCTTAAATTTTTAAGTTTGGTGTCTCTTAGTTGTTTTTCTTTTTAATTTTCAAAAAATTAGTGTCTTTGATCTTAAAATTTTCAAGTTTTCAAATCTTTCTTTTTTTTTATCTTTCTTTAAATTTCAAAAATCCTATCTTATCTTATTTTAAATTCAAATTTTAAAATTTAATTTCAAAATTCAAAATTTAAAATTCAAATTTCAAATTTTAAAATCAAATCTTTTTCAAAATTCAAATTTCAAAATTTAAATTCAAAATCTTTTTCAAATCTTTATCATATCTTTTTAAATCCTTCCTATCTTATCTTCTTTTAAAATTTTAAATTTTAATTTCTTATCTTTTTAAATCTTTACTCTCTTTTAAAGTTTGATTTCCAAAATTTTTAATTTTTAAATCGTATCTTTTTGTTTCTTTTTAAATCTTTATCTTATCTTTTTTTTAAATTTTAAAAATTACTTATCTTATCTTCTTTTCAAATTTAAAACTTTAAAATTTCAAATCTTTACTTTCTTTTAAATTTGAATTTCAAAATCTTTGTTTGACTTTTTCTTTCTTTTATTTTCGAAAACCACTTTTAGAATCACATTTAATTTTCAAATCTTTTTAGTTAATTAGTTGTCTTAGCTTTTAATTTCCTTATTATTTTCGAAAATCAATAAATAAATAAATAAAATAAAAACAAAAAATATTTTAATTATAATTTCCCTTTTTATTCCCTTTTTATTCTTAAAATTCGAAATTCTCCTACCCCCTCTATTTCGAATTCTATCTCACTTCTTTACCTTAATTCTTTTTCTTCTTTAGATATCTCACAGGGAGTTCTCTCTACTCTGACATATAAACTCCCATTTTCTTTCTTTCTTGATTTTCTTTTTCTTGTTTATGAGCAAGAACAGAGATAAAGAACCTCTCTTTGATCTTGACCGTGAACCTGAGAGGATTCTAAGGAGGTGGCTACAACAAGCTAGAGCACAACACTCTGGAGGAAACCTCACAAAGCTTTTCAAACAAGAAGCTGGGAATACAGACATGGCAGCCAATCCCAATGACAGAGGAGACGCAAGGAAGGTCCTAGGTGACTTTACTGCACCCACTTCTGACCTATGGACGGAACATCTCTATACCTGCCATTGGTGCAAATAACTTTGAGCTGAAGCCTCAACTGGTCACTCTAGTTTAACAAAACTGCTAATTTCATGAACTTCCACAAGAAGATCCCAACAGATTTATCTCTGATTTCTTGCAGATCTGTGATACTGTCAAGACTAATGGAGTGGATCCAGAGATTTACAACCTGATGCTTTTCCCCTTTGCTGTAAGGGACGTAGCTAGGTTATAGCGATATTATCAGCCCAAGGAAAGACTAGACTCTTGAGAGAAGGTGGTTAATGTATTCTTGACCAAGTTCTTTCCACCTCAGAAGTTGAGCAAGCTTAGCATGGAAGTTCAAGCAACTGATCAGAAAGTGCCCTCCTAACATGATTTCAGACTGGTCCATGCTAGATATATTCTATGATGGTCTTTCTGAGATATCCAAGATGGCTTTGGACCACTTTGCTGGTGGATCATTCCACTTAAAGAAAATGCCTGGAGAGGCACAGGAACTCATTGACATGGTTGCAAATAACCAATTCATGTACACTTCTGAGAGGAACCCTGCGAATAATGGGGTGGCTCAAAAGAGAGGAGTCCTGGAGGTTGACACTCTGAATGCCATATTAGCTCAGAACAAGATCCTGATCCAACAGGTCAACATGATCTCTCAGCATCTAACTGGATTGCAAGCTGCAGCTGCCAGCACTCAAGAGGCATCCTATGAAGGAGAAGCCTATGATCCAGATCAACCCATGATGGAAGAGGTTAACTATATGGGAGATACCTCAGGAAATCCCAACAATGAGCCTTATGGGAACACCTATAATTCATCATGGAGGAATCATCCCAACTTTTCATGGAGGGATCAACAGAAACCTCGGCAGGGCTTCAATAACAATCAAGGTGGAAGAAACTAGAATAGGTTCAATAACAGACCATTCCCACCTTCTCAGCAACAGATGGAGACTTCTATGCAGAGCCTCTCTGACTTAGCCACTATAGTCTCCGGTCTCTCTAAGACCATTCACAGTTTCATGACAGAGACTAGGTCTTCCATCAGGAATCTGGAGGTATAGATTGGTTAGCTGAGTAAGAAGAACCCTAAGATCCCCTCTAACACTCTTCCAAGTAACATTGAAATAAACCCAAGAGAAAAGTACAAGGCCCTCACTGTGAAAGCTGAGGCTGAATCTAAAGAGGAGCTTCTGGTGTTGAACGCCAGCAAGGGAGTAGCTGGGCATTCACCGCCCAATGAGGAGCAAGTTGTGGCTTTGAATGCCACAATGGGAGAGGATGGGCGTTCAATGCCCACTAAGGACCCTCCTGTTGAAGAACTGAAGGAAATCAGAGCTCATGAGAAGACCATAGAGGTCCCCTTAAATATCCTATTGTAGATTATGGAGTCTGTAGAATACTCCTTCCATGATGAGGAAGAGGAAACTAGAGAAAAGCAAGTTCCTCAGTACTTGGGGAACCTCATGAAGCTGAATGCAAAATTCTATGGAACAGAGGCATTGGAGGAGGAACCTCCTGTACTTACCCAAGAGTGTAGTGCCCTGGTTCAGAGGTAGCTGCCTTAGAAGAGGCCAGACCCTGGAAGCTTCCTGATTTCCTATACCATAAGTACAATCACCTTCGAGAAGGCCTTGTGTGACCTTGGGTCAAGCTTCAACCTCATGCATCTCTCTGTAATGAAGAGGCTGGGAATTCTAGAGGTGCAAGCTGCCAATATTTCATTAGAGATGGCAGACAGGTCACTGAAAAAGGCATGTGGCATGGTGAAGGATGTCCTAGTGAAGGTTGAAGACCTTTATCTCCTAGTTGATTTTGTAATTCTTGACACTGAGGAGGACAGAGATGAGTCCATCATCCTTGAAAGGCCATTCCTTGCCACTGGAAGAGCCATGATTGATGTAGAAAGAGGGGAACTAGTCCTGCAACTGAATAAGGATGGTCTTGTGTTCTAGGTTCATAAATCTCACTTTACATTTGGAGAATGCACAATTGACAAGCACTTAGTGCTTCCACCAATTCTCTCAGTATAGAGCCTAATAGAACCCCCAGATACCAACTCTAAGTTTGGTCTGGGGGAACCATCATCAAGCTCTGAGAAGGACGGCAGTAAGAAGAAAGTTTTCCTAAAAGCTGGAAGGGAAAGAAGATCCCCACCGAGGACCTCTCGCCTGGAATGAGAGTGGTTTTCACTAACAGTCCAATTATTCCACACACTGTGTATAGGATCCTGTCTTTAGAACATGTAGAGCTCATCCATGAGAGCACAAGGAGGAAGTTTACTGTACGGGGCGAAGTTCTGAGCCCCTATCCATCTCTGTAAAGGAGCTGTTCATCAAGCTAGTGATAGTAAAGAAGCGCTTGTTGGGAGGCAACCCAACCAAGATTAGAGTATTTCTTTTTTTCCTTAAGTTTATTTCTATTTGAGTTATATTAAGTTGTTTTCATAGTTGTTTCCTTTGCTTTCTAATGTTTGTGATCATGTACAGTACTTAGAACAAAAATAAGCACAGCGAAAGAGGATGAGCAGAACACCCTGGGAAGACCCCTAGCTGGTGTTGAGCGCCACCAGGGGGCATCATGGGCATCCAACACCCTACAGGGGGCAGAAGCTGGCATTGAACGCCACCCTGGAGGTAGCAAGGGCGTTCAACGCCTTACAGGGAGCAGAGACCTGGCGTTGAACGCCTGGAAGGGAGTCCTTCGGCGTTCAAACACCCCATGGGGAGTAGAATCTGGCGTTGAACGCCAACCAGGGAGCAAGGCTTATGTTATTTTTATGTAATTTTTTCTTCTCCATTGTATTTCATTGTCTGTTCCCTGTTTCTATTGCATGATCATCTTTTTTGTATTGTCTTAAGATATAAAATATTCCATATATCTCTCACTGCTTAAAAGAAAAATCTGTTCGAAAAAAGAGAAAAGTGAGATGCATGAATTTTAAGTTTATCATAAATCATTCTAATTATTTTGATGTGGTGGCCTTGCTTTTACTTTCCGAATGCATGAATTAACGGTGCATATTTGATATTGGAGTAAAGTATGTTGGCCCTTGAAAGAATCATGAAAATGGAGAAGTATTATTGGTAATCTGAAAAATCCAAAAAAAATTGATTCTTGAAGCAAGAAAAAGCAGCAAAAAAAAAAAAAAAGAGAAAAGAAAACGAGAAAAAAAGAGAGAAAAAAAAAGGAAAAGCCAAAAGCTCTTAAAATCAAAAGGCAAGAGCAATGATCCAAGACTTTGAGCATCAATGGTTAGGAGGGTCAAAAATAAGGCCTAAAAAGTTCAAATGAGCTGCTTCCCCTAACTAAATGCTTGTGGTGTGAAAGTGTCAAGTGAAAAGCTTGAGACTGAGCAGTTAAAGTCGTGATCCCAAAAGCAAAAGAATGTGCCTAAGAACTCTGGACACCACTGTCTAGGACTTTAAGCAAAGCTAAAGTCGAATCCAAGGGTTCCCCCAGTTAAGTGTCTATGGCGTTTATGTATCCGGTGGTAATACTTGAAGACAAAGCGATTAGGGTCACGACCAGGCTAAAAAAGAAGCTGTGTTCAAGAATCAAGAAAAGATAAACTTAGAAAATCAATAATATCATCCGGATTCTGAGTTCCTAAAGATGTCAATACTTCTGAGCTTCAAAGGAAAGTGAGATGCCAAAACTATTCAGAAGAAACATAGCTACTAGCCCCTCTCATCAATTGGAGCTGAGCTTCATTGAAAACTCTAAGATTTATTATCTCCTTCTCTTTCTTTTAATCCTACTCTATTTTTGGTTGCTTTGGGACAAGCAGCAGTTTAAGTTTGGTGTTCTGATGAGCGGATATTTTATACGCTTTATGGGATTATTTTTCATAGAGTTTTTAGTTATGTTTTGTTAAGTTTTATTAATTTTTAGTAGGTTTTAGTGCAAAAATCACTTTTTGGATGCTACTTTGAGTTTTTTTTTTGTTTTTCCTATGTTTCTAGGTGATTTTTGGGTGATTCTGGCAAGTATTGGAAAAGTCTGATTCAGAGATAGAGAAAGGGCTGTAGATGCTGTCAGATTCTGACCTTCCTCCATTCGAACTAGCATTTCTGGAGCTACAGATGTTCAATTGACGCGGTATTTCTGGAGCCTGTCTGGCGTTTCAACGCCTCAAAGGGAGCAAACTGGCGTTTGGATGCCCAAAAGGGAGAAAGCCTAGCGTCCAATGCCCCAAGAGGAGTCCCAGCACGTGGAGTCACCCCAAGCTCAGCCCAGACACTCCCTAAGTGGGCCCAAGAAGTGGATTTTTGCACTAAGAGTCCAGTCTATCTTATTTCTCTAATCTCTAGTTATTAGATTAGTATTTAAAGGAGAAGATCACCCATGTTTAGGATCTTCTTCCTCATCTTCTTCCAACCTATTTTTGAATTACACACTATTTTATGTAAGCTATGAGCAACTAAACCTCCTAAGCTAGGGTTAGGAGCTCTGTTGATTCTCATGGATTAATAATATTATTGTTTCTATTTCAATATGTTTGATTCTATTCTCTTATGAATTCTCGTTCTTCAATCTTAATGAATTAGGGGTGAACTGTGACATTCATCCTTGTTCTACATGGGTTTCGTGTGAGTCCTGACCCAGATAGCATTGAACTAAAGCTAGAGAATGCATTGCGGATTCCAACAGAGTACTTGGGCATCTTTGGATACGTGACATGAAATCCCATTGACTGTGGGTTACTGAGGTCTCTGTGGTGCTAAGGCTAGAGTAAAAAAAGTAGCATTCTCTAATCCAGAAGATCCGACCTTGTCTGTGGTATTTTGAGTAGGATCGTGAAGGGGAGTGGATTGTTTAGAGCTTTATCTTCGGCTACAGTGAGAAGCCATGAGTCAACTTGATGAGAGAACATGAGTTACTCGGATATGGTGGACTGCTGTGGTTTAGAAGATATTAACTTGATGAGAGGACATGAGTTAGTCACTTACGGCTGCCATTGAATGAATCATTCGTTATTGAAGTAGACAGTAAGAAAAGTTAATCCAAAAAGAAATAGCATCTCCGAAGCCTTAACTGAATCCTTATCACTATTTTCTCATCAATTTGGTATTTCGTTCTTTAATATTTCGTTTATGCTTTCAAACAAACAACCATCTTTTCTAATCGCTTGACTGAGATTTACAAGATAGCCATTGCTTGCTCAATCCAACAATCTCCGTGGGATTCGACCGTCACTCACCTGAGGTATTACTTGGATAACCCGGTGCACTTGCTGGTTCAGTTGTGCAGAGTTCAATTTTGCACACCAACGCCGTTGATAAACCATTATTTTATGGTTTACATTGTATTTAATTGTGTGGTTTTATCAAATCTTTACCCACTTATTCATTAAATAAGCATGCATTTATAATTCCTTCCTAAAAATACTTTATGGCTGAAAACTTGCTTCCTAGAGACTTTTAATTTTGTATTTTAATTCTCCTTTATTCCATTCGATGCCGTGATCTGTGTGTTAAGTGTTTCAGGCTTTATAGGGCATAAATGACCTGGAGATTAGGAAGGAAGATTGCAAAAATGGAAGGAACACAAGAAATGAAGGAGATGACCAGCGAAAAGTGACGCAGGCGCATAGCTCACGCGACCGCACGGATTGAAAACTGCACCAGTGACGCGAAGGCGTAGACGACGCGCACGCGTGGCAAGGCAAAACGCTGAATGACGCGAACGCCTGGATGACGCGATCGCGTGACATGCGCTATCTGCAGAATCTGTAGAATTCGTTGGGGGCGATTTTGGGCCCTGTTTTGACCCAATTTTCGGCCCGAAAAAGCAGATTACAGCCAAGGAACATGCAGAGACCGGAGGACAACATTCATTCTAGATAATCTTAGTTTTTAGATCTGATTTTACCTCTCCTCTAGGTTTTCTCTCTATACATTGATAGTTCTTAGAATTTCGTTTTTATTGCTTTTTGAATTGGGACATTGAGAAGAGTTATTACCTCCGTCAAGAATTCGTCATTCTAGTTTGTTTCCTTACTTGTATCTTACTCTTCCATGTCTTCAATTTATTCAGAATTATTATTGGATTATTTTTAGAATTTATTAATACAAGAACTACTTTTATTTTTAATTGATCCTTTTGATTATTATTTATTATGTCTTTTAGTATTTCTCTTCCTTATTTTGTGAAATTTACATTCATAATGAGCGAGTAGTTTCATAACTTGATTGGGAGAAGATTGAAAGGAAACCTTGAGTTGGATTACTCAAAAGAAAAATTGTAATTGAGTTTATTGTTGGATCGCCCTCTAGTCATTGACACTAGTCCTTCCCAAGGGAGAGGATTAGAACTTGTGAATAGAAATAGCTTTCCAACTTGCTTGACTTTCCTCTACCTAGTAAGGGATAACTAAGCAAAACAACCTTCAATTATCAATTAATCTTGAGAGTACTCCAACAAGAATAGGGCTTCCAACTAATCTACTCCCAGTCAAGGTTTTTATTTAAATTACATAAATTCTCTAATTTAATTTCCTATTTATCAACTCAACTCATTTCAGAAAACATTTGATTAATAAAATAGCACACCTTTTCTGCAACTCATTGGGAGATGACCTGGGATTCATACTCCCAGTATTTTAATTTTAATTTTGTGACAACCCTTCTAAATTGATAAACGGATTTTCGGTTGGTTAAGGACTGTACTTGCAACGTATCTCTTATAACAATTTCTTAACTCGCCAATTTTCACCACGCCAATTTTTGGCGCCGTTGCCGGGGAGTTGCAATAGAGTGCTAAGTTGTTGATTGGAATTTATTTATTTGCATTTCATTTTATTTTGCTACTATGAGCTACATGTTTCTTTTGTTAAATGACGCGTTCACTTCCTGATCCAAGCTTGCCAGTATTTGATCCTGAGATTGAAAGAACTATCTCACGAATAAGGCAAGCTCGGCGTTGGTTAGTCCTCTCTGAGGGCGAATCTGAAACGTCACTTGAGGAAGAAACAAGCTCCCTTTCTGCTGATTCGGTTTATTTACGTGTAGGTGACATGGCAGCACCTAGGAGAATTACTATCCAGGAGGCTGGAGCCCCTGATTTCACAATGCAACCATTTCAAGTGCATCATCCAGCAGTGGCTACAGACTTTGAAATAAAGACTGCACTGCTCAATTTGATGCCTAAGTTTCATGGCTTACCTGCTCAAGAGCCTATCAAGCACCTGAGAGATTTCCAAGCAGCCTGTTCTACTGTCAGGCGTGATGGTACAGATGAAACTTCAATTTTATTAAAAGCCTTCCCATTCTCTCTTGAGGGAAAGGCGAGAGAGTGGTACTACACTCAACCCGCAGCAACTGTTTCTGACTGGGATACGCTCAGAAGAGAATTTTTGGAAAAATTCTTCCCAGCTGAAGTTACTGACAAACTAAGGAAAGACATTTCCATGATTGTTCAGGACGAATCCGAGACTCTCTATGAATATTGGGAGCGCTTCAACAATCTTCTAGAAGTATGTCCCCACCATATGATTGACAAGATAGTGTTGCTCGGCTACGTCACACAGGGCATGAGACCCCAAGATAAGACCACATTGGAAAGTGCTAGCAATGGGTCTATGAAAAAGTACAAGACCACTGATGAGGCATGGCAATTGATCAGCAACTTAGCTGAATCTACTCAGAATCACAAGTAGAAACAAGGCCGTTCAAAAGCTATTGCAGAAGTATCCTCTAACAGAGAGACTGCTGCTCTAACTCAGAGTATCTGTGAAATGACCAACTTACTGAAGCAGATGCAATTGAATCAACAACAAGCTCAGCAAGCTCAACCTTCTCCACCATAGCAAAGCCAACAGTTAGTCCCACAGAGAGTGTGTGGAATCTGTGCTGATTATAGCCATTATACTGATGAATATCCGCAACTCCAGCAGGAAGACAACACTGTGGCAGCCACTCATAACTTCTATGACCATCCCAATCAAGGATACAATCAAGGTGGCAACTACAACCACGGATGGCAGGAAAATTCAAACCAAGGTTGGAGAGATAATTCTAACCAGAGCTGGAGGACAACAATAATAGAGAAGGCAGAGACAATCAGGGAAATCAGAGGTGGAATAATAACAACAACAGGCAGCAGAACCAGAACCAGCCTTACAGAGCACCTCACCTGAGGTAATTCCAAGGATCACAGCACAACCAACAGCAGACCTCTCAGATCACTTGTCCTTCTTCATCTTCTAATGATGAGTTACTACAATCTATTGATCGGAGACAATAGGCCATGGAAAACAACCTTACTTCTACTCTAAATGGTCTGAACTCTACCTTGCAAGCTCTTGTCTCACAGATTGGATCAATGAATAACTCCAATAACCAGCCTTTGAGCTCCAGTGGAATCCCCTCTCAACCATTACCCAATCCAAAAGGTGGCATTAATGCCATCACCCTAAGGTCTGGAACCACATTGCAAGAGAGGAATCAGGAGGAGCCAAGCCCACCAGAACACGCCTCAACTGAAGAGGTAGTGGAAATAGAAGATGTTGAGGAGGAAGAGGACATACAGGACATGGCTGAAGAAGAAGAAGCTCAATCACAGGAAGAAGCACCAAAGGGCGCAGACACTGTAGAAAATGCTATTCCTATTCTATTTCCACAACTTGCAAGGAAGCCCAGGAAGCAGTTGGAACCTAATCCCAAAATGGTAAAAATATTCAAAAAGGTTGAGGTAATGTTCCCCTTTTTGATGTTATTCAATAGGTACCTAAATATGCAAAGTTTCTAAAAGATTTATATATACATAAAGACAAAATTAATGAATTAGAAACTATTCCTTTTGGTAGTTCTATATCTGCTTTAATGGGAGGTATACCTGAAAAGTGTAGTGATCCAGGTCCATGTATGGTTAATTGTACTATTGGTGGTGTAGCATTTTCTGACTGCATGTGTGATTTAGGAGCATGTGTGAGTATAATGCCTTTGTCTATATATGATATTTTGAAGCTCCCTCCCTTAAAAAGGTCGGCAGCTCGTTTTGTGTTAGCAGATAAAAGCATTATTACAGTGGCTGGAGTTGCCGAAGATGTCTTAGTGGGCATTAAGGAGCTCACATTTCTCATTGATTTTTATATCCTGGAGATGCCCCAAAATGACTCAGAGAAGCCACCATCAATCCTACTCGGAAGACCATTCCTGAAGACCTCGAAGTTTAAATTGGATGCTTTTTCAGGAACATACTCTTTTGAAATAGACGGCCGAGTAGTAAGCTTCAATTTGAATGGAGTGATGAAACACCCTCCAGAAGATCATTCTATCCTCCAGTGTGACATCATAGATGAAACCGTAGCTGAAATTCACCAGGAGGAGTTAGAAGAGAAGTACATAGGACAATGTCCGAGTGTGGGGACACTTTCTGAGGACAATGAAAGTACTTTACCATTGTCACCAACTCCGGACAATCCAGAGCCTAGCCATGAGCCGAAGTTTGAATTAAAACCCCTCCCTCCACACCTCAAATATGCTTTCCTTGAGAACAAGCAGAAGTTTCCAATTATCATTGCACGGGAACTCACTTCTTAACAAGAAGAGCAGTTACTTAGTGTGCTGAGGAGGCATAAGAAGGCAATCGGATGGAGTTTGGTAGACATAGTAGGTATCAACCCTCAAGTTTGTGAACACAGAATATTTTTAGAAGAGGGAGCTAGGCCTGTTCGTCAACCCCAGAGAAGACTGAATTCCACTATCTTAGAGGTTGTCAAAAAGGAAGTGACCAGACTACTAGAAGCTGATATCATCTACCCCATCTCAGACAGTGAATGGGTAAGCCCAGTACAAGTGATGCCCAAGAAGCCTGGAGTCACTACAGTGAAGAATGAGCATGGAGAGCTCATAGCAACCAGAGTACAGAACGCCTGGAGAGTCTGCATTGATTACAGGCGTCTCAACCAAGCCACTCGTAAGGATCACTATCCTCTTCCATTCATTGATCAAATGCTGGATCGCCTGTCAGGTAAATCACATTATTACTTTTTAGATGGTTACACAGGCTATTTCCATATTCATATAGCTCCTGAAGATCAGGAAAAGACTACTTTTACATGTCCTTTTGGGACTTATGCTTATAAGAGAATGCCCTTTGACTTGTGCAATGTACCAGCTACTTTTCACAGGTGCATGATGAGTCTTTTCTCTGATCTTATTGAGGACCGTATGAAGGTTTTTATGGATGATTTTAGTATTTATGGTGATTCCTTTAGCCTTTGCTTAGATGGTTTATCTATTGTATTAGATAGATGTGTCAGTACAAACCTTGTATTAAATTTTGAAAAATGTCACTTTATGGTTAAATAAGGGATTGTACTAGGAGTCTAGGACATGTTGTATCTAATACTGGCATTTCTATAGATCCAGCAAAGGTGAATGTTATTTCTAGTTTACCTTACCCCTCTTCTGTGAGGGAAGTCCGTTCGTTACTTGGCCATGCAGGTTTTTACCGGAGATTCATTAAGGACTTCAGTAGGGTAGCACTTCCCTTATCCAGATTACTGCAGAAAGATATTGAGTTCGAGTTCAGTGAGGATTACAAACAAGTGTTTGATAAGCTGAAGACTGCCCTGACTCAAGCTCCAATTGTGAGAGGACCTGACTGGAGCCAACCATTTGAGATCATGTGCGATGCTTCCAACCATGCAGTAGGAGTAGCGCTGGCTCAGCGTGAAGGTAAGGACCCCTTTGTAATTGCTTATGCGTCTAAGACCTTAGACGTCGCTCAGTCTAATTACACTACTACTGAGAAAGAGCTTCTTGCTATTGTTTTTGCTCTGGATAAATTTCGAGCCTATTTACTTGGTACTAAAGTAGTAGTGTATTCAGACCATGCAGCTCTAAAGTATTTATTAGCTAAAAAGGAATCCAAACCAAGGCTTATACGTTGGATACTACTACTACAAGAATTTGATTTAGACATAAAGGATAGGAGTGGAAACCAGAACTTAGTGGCAAACCACTTGAGTCGCCTTGAGCACATCAAGGATGACTCCACTCCTATAGCTGATAATTTTCCTTTTGATAACCTCCAAGCAGTATCTGAGGTAGTCCCTTGGTATGCACCTGTTGCTAATTATCTAGTTAGCCGCACTTTCCCTCCAAACTTTACTAAGCATCAAAGAGACAAGCTGAAAAGCGAGTCTAAATATTATATATGGGATGACCCATATTTATGGAGATGTGGCGCTGACCAGGTAATTAGAAGGTGTGTACCTCAATTAGAATTCCAGTCTATCTTAGAGGCCTGTCACTCATCTGAGAGTGGAGGACATTTTGGCTCTCAAAGAACAGCTAGAAAAATCTTAGACTGTGGATTCTGGTGGCCTACTCTTTTTAGAGACACTGCTGAATTTTGTAAATCTTGTTTCCCATGCCAAAAATTTGGTAATATATCCAAGAGGGATGAGATGCCTCAACAAATTATGCTTTTCTGTGAAATTTTTGATGTTTGGGGCATTGACTTCATGGGTCCATTTCTAAATTCTAATGGTTATTTTTATATATTGTTAGCTGTAGATTATGTTTCCAAATGGGTGGAAGCAATTCCTACCCGTACTGATGATGCTAACACTATTGTTTCCTTTGTGAGAAACCACATTATTTGTCGCTTTGGATCACCACGAGCAATCGTGAGCAATCAAGGCACCTATTTTTGTAACAGGAGACTAATAGGATTACTGAAGAAGCATGGGATAATTCATAAAATAGCAACAGCCTACCATCCTCAGACTAATGGGCAAGCCGAGGTGTCAAACAGAGAGATAAAGCGCATATTGCAGAAGATAGTCAAACCTCATAGAAGAGACTGGAGCACCAGGCTACAAGATGCACTTTGAGCATACAGAACAGCATACAAGACACCCATTGGGATGAGTCCCTTCCGCTTAGTTTATGAAAAAGCCTGTCATCTCCCAGTTGAAGTAGAGCACAAAGCCTTTTGGGTAGTAAAGGAGTGCAACATGGGATTTGAGAAAGCCGGAGCTGAAAGGAAGTTGCAACTGCAGGAATTGGAAAGCCTTCGCCTGGAAGCTTATGAGAACTCAAGGTTGTCCAAGGAAAAGATGAAGGCTGTACAGGATCAGCACATCAAGAGGAAAGAGTTCCAACCTGGGGACTTAGTCCTCTTTTACAAATCTAGACTGAGGCTCATGCCAGGCAAGTTGAGATCAAGATGGGAAGGTCCATATAGAGTAGAGAAGGCTGAGCCGTACGGAGTTTTTCACCTAAGTCACCCTTCAAGCTCTGAACTCATCAAAGTTAATGGACATCGATTGAAGCTATATCATGGTGAGAAGGTGACGAAAAACAAGGAGTTAGATATCTTCCTCTTGGAGGATCCACTCACAGCAGAAGACTGAGCTAGTGGAGCATCCAACTTACGGACGTTAAAGCAAAGTGCTAGGTGGGAGACAACCCACCATGGTATGATCGTTCCTTTCTTTATTCTTAGTTTTCTTATTCAATAACTCTTCTCTTCATTAGTACATTTAGTTTGCATCTACATTTGCATAATTTTTATTTAAAAAAAAAAGAGGGAGAGCCGCGACGCGACAGCGTCGCCGACGCGTCCGCGTCGCAGGTGGCTCAGAGAGAATAATAAATCGAACAGAGAGTCATGCGAGAGCGTGGCTGGAGGCATGCCTTTGGCACAAATCACCCCACGCGACTGCGTCGCTGACGTGTCTGCGTCACATGGGAAACATGCCTCCCGCGCGTCCGTGTCACTCACGCGGCCGCGTGACCTGAAATTCGACGTAAAAAAGGGTGCACAACCGAAAGTTGTGCAAGAGTGATGCTGGACTGGTGCTGAATGCACAAACCCTACCACGCGAACGCATGGCTCACGCGTTCACTTCATACCCCCATAATGGCCACTCACGCGATCACGTCAACCACGCGACCGCGTCCCCCTGGAATTTGGGAATACTAAGTTTTGAATAGAGAGTTGTGCGAGCGCGAGGCTGCCCTCGCGCCAGTAGCACAAAACGCGTCATGCGTCCGCGTGACCGACGCGACCGCGTCGATTAATTTAAGCGCAAGTCGCGCGAACGCGTCCCCCACGCGTCCGCGTCGCTTGCGCCGCACAGCTTATCCTAATTTTCCAAATATCTTATCTTTCTCTTCCCCAAATCCTACTTTTTCTTTTCCCCCCTCATTATTTTCTTCCCCTTTCTTCCTCCTTCCTTCTTTCTCACTTTCTATTCTCTCTCTCACCACCATTAACAAGGTTTTTCTTTTCTTCTTCCCTCTTTACTTTTCTATTCTTCTTCTCAATTTATGTTTTCTTCTCCTTTTCTTTTTCTTTTTATTTTCTTTATTCATGTTTTCTTTTTCTTTCTTTTTCTTTTAATTGGTGTTAGATATTTAGTAGGGTCGTTATTATTCCTTATGTTTGCTTGTGGTTTGTTGCAACATTGTTTGGCAATTATATATCAATTTTTAAAGGGTTGCTTGCATGTTCAATTTATTATTTTCATAAGCTTATTCCCATGCATGCTATGTGTTTGTGAAAAAGCTCATATGGCATTATGCACTATTTTTGAATCCTTTTATTTTCCTAATCTAAATGCTTGCTTTTCATAAAACCCCATTTTCATATCATATTAATTTAATATAATTGTCATTACAAACAGATTGTTAGTATGAAAAACTTGGTAATCTAAATTGGACATTGAATGCTTGATCTATGCTACTCATGCCTTTGCCTGCATGCCAATAAATACCTTGCATTTAACTATCCCCATATGCACTCGTTATATTTTTATTGTTAATTTTTCACATGTTATCATGACCATGTGTTAACATCATTCATTTTTTAATGTGCATTGATTACCACCTTTCCCGTTCTCTTCCTTGCTCTATCCCATGACATTTTGACATACTTTCTTTTTTCATCCCTTTTAGGATGGCCACTAAGAAAGAAAAAGAGAAAGCTACTCCCAAATCAACAGCAAGGAGAGGAACAAAACGAGAATTAGTGGCAGAGCCCTCTTCAACTCCAGTAAAGCCCTCAATAAAAAGAATTAAGAGGATTATAAAGGTTGATGATAAAGAGAAAGCCTTCCCAGCTAAAGACACTGCGGGATTTACCAATCGCTACTGTGAGCAGATGTTCCCCATCCTGGCAGAAAGGAGTTACAACAACGAATACCTTCTTATCCTCCCAAACCGTATTGTTGAATTTGTTGAGCCACAAATTGCACGGAGACAATGGGGCTTCCTATACAGACAGCCACGGCAGGTTAATCTTTCCTGGGTAGTCGAGTTCTACTCCAACTTCCACCTGCCAACCCTGCAGTCTGTCTATGTCCGTCAGAAGCAAGTCCCCATTACAGAAGAGGCCATTCAACGAACTTTAGATCTTCCCCCTACTCCAGAAGGACTAGACGCATTTCAAGAAGCAGCACTCAAGTGCCAGATGTATCAATTTGACTGGGACACTGTTCTCAGAATTATCGCACTACCTGGCAGCAGATGGATCTACAGATACCATCGTTCCCGTCCTAAGGGAATATCGGCTTCCGCACTTACCTTGGAGGCTCGAGTATGGGCACAGATTATGTCCCATTACATTTTTCCGAGTACCCACGAGTCCTCCTTCACTGCAGACATGGCCGTTCTACTATGGTGCATCCTTACAGACCAGCCTCTGAACCTACCAAGACACATCCGGAGTGCTATGGGACACGTACAAATTGCGGGCAACTTACTTTTTCCCGCCTTGGTTTCAGATCTCGTCTCAGCAGCCGGAGTCTCCTACAGAGCTGGGGACACCAAAGCCATGTTTCCATGGGAAGATCAGTATGTCCCTAATGGGAAATATATCAGACCTCCAGCAGCCACTACAAGTCAGCCTACTGAACCGGGTGAAGAGATTCCTTCTTCAACACCACAAGCACCTACAACAACTCAACTGCTCCATCAGATACTTGAAAAGTTGGATCGGCAGGAACACAAAGCAAAGCTTAGAGAGCGCCGTAACAAGCGCCGATTCACATACCTCAAGGAGCTAATTAAGGGAAAATACAGAGACTCAGATACCCCGGACTCCACTTCCTTTACCAGCACAGGGAGCCATGACGGTCCCGACTGTGGAGATACTGCTACCAGCCCACCTTTGTTCCTGAAAAATGGCACCGAGGACGGTGTAAAGCCTTGAGTGTGGGGAGGTCGGTCAGTACCTGACTTCCGAAGGTAATTTCTCTTCCTTAACACCAATAAAATAGGTTATTTAGTTGGTTTTTCTTTTGTAGAATAGGATAAATTGCATAGTAATAGATTAGCTGCATGCATGTTCTACTTGATTGAAAAGACAATAAGTTTCTTCTAAGACCCTATTTTTAGAACAAAATTTTACTAATTTTAATTTAAACTTTTGTGTTAAATTTGCTTGAAGTTATATTTGGAACATGGTTTTTGAGCTAAAGAACACACAACCTGTGAGATTTGAGCCTTTATACATGGTTACATTATTTAACCATAATTATTTAGTTCTTGTGTGTTTACTTCTCTATGATTGTAATTTATATTTTGTTTTATCCTATATGTCCAAAGTTTAATATATCTATATGCTTGCATATGATTGAGGCCATTATTTGTTTAGCTCACTTATCCAAATTAAGCCTACCCTTGTAATTACCATTGTTAGCCACTTTGAGCTTTTAAATCCCAATTGTTCTTTATTTTACCACATTACTAGTCTTAAGCGGAAAAACAATTTTATATCCCAATTGAATCTTTGGTTAGCTTAAGATAGAATTGTGTGTTAATTAAGTATGGGAAAATTGTGGGTACAAAAGATAATAAGGGAATGTGTCATGATGATATAATGGGAATTTGGGTACCTACTCATGTGAAACTATAAGAATCAAAAATCTATGTGCATTGATAAGCTATGTTTATTTTTATATTTATGTTAAAAAAATAGTAAAATCCAAAAATATTCTATAATTAAATAAGGAGACAAAATTACCCCAATGTTAAGTTAAGAGTTCAAAGATCAATGCATGTATGATAAAATTAAAATGAAAGTTGATACATGAGTAATGAATGTGAAAGAGAAATTTTGGGTAGCTAGGTATGAAATCTAAGCCATAAAGAATATATATATGTGTTAAGTGAAAGCTTGGGCTAATTAAAGATTCAATTTATAAGCTTACTTAGCCATATATGTACCCTTACCCATACCTTGGCCCCATTACAACCTTGAAAAGACCTCATGATGTCTGCATTGGTATATTAAATGTTGTTGATTGGTTAGGTGAAAAAAAATTAGAAAGCATGATTAGAGAAGGATAGAGTGATTAACCTATACACTAGAGAGATTAGAGCATACATACATCATCAGTGAGGGTTCAATGCTTAAATTCTATGTTCCCTGCTTTCATGAGCTACCTTCTTGCATTTTTATCTGTTCTTACTGTATAAGAATTGAATTAGTGGAATTTGATTTGTGATTGTCTTGAAGAACTTATTTACTTTTAACCAGGTAGACAAGAATCATATAGTTGCATTCATATATATATATATATATATAGGTTGCATTGCATTGCATGAGTTTTACATGTTCCTACTCATTTATTATATCTCCTTCAACTAAGCATGAGGACATGCTAATATCTAAGTGTGGGGAGGTTGATAAACCATTATTTTATGGTTTATATTGTGTTTAATTGTGTGGTTTTATCAAATCTTTACCCACTTATTCATTAAATAAGCATGCATTTATAATTCCTTCCTAAAAATACTTTATGGTTGAAAACTTGCTTCCTAGAGACTTTTAATTTTGTATTTTAATTCTCCTTTATTCCATTCGATGCCGTGATCTGTGTGTTAAGTGTTTCAGGCTTTATAGGGCATGAATGACCTGGAGATTAGGAAGGAAGATTGCAAAAATGGAAGGAACACAAGATATGAAGGAGATGACCAGCGAGAAGTGACGCGGGCGCATGGCTCACGCGACCGCGCGATATAGAGGAAATTGCAGTGATGCGGGCGCATGGCTCACGCGACCGCGCAAATTGGAAACTGCACCAGTGACGCAAAGGCGTGAACGACGCGCACGCGTGCAAGGCAAAACGCTGGATGACGCGAATGCCTGGATGACGCGATCGCATGACATGCGCGATCTGCAGAATCTGTAGAATTCACTGGGGGCAATTTTGGGCCCTGTTTTCACCCAATTTTTGGCCCAGAAAAGCAGATTAGAGTCAGGGAACATGCAGAGACCGGAGGACAACATTCATTCTAGATAATCTTAGTTTTTAGATCTGATTTTACCTCTCCTCTAGGTTTTCTCTCTATACATTGATAGTTCTTAGGATTTCCTTTTTATTGCTTTTTGGATTAGGACATTGAGAAGAGTTATTACCTCCGTCAAGACTTCGTCATTCTAGTTTGTTTCCTTACTTGTCTCTTACTCTTCCATGTCTTCAATTTATTCAGAATTATTATTGGATTATATTTAGAATTTATTAATACAAGAACTACTTTTATTTTTAATTGATCCTTTTGATTATTATTTATTATGTCTTTCAGTATTTCTCTTTCTTATTTTGTGAAATTTACATTCATAATGAGCGAGTAGTTTCATAACTTGATTGGGAGAAGATTGAAAGGAAACCTTGAGTTGGATTACTCAAAAGAAAAATTGTAATTGGGTTTATTGTTGGATCGCCCTCTAGTCATTGACACTAGTCCTTCCTAAGGGAGAGGATTAGAACTTGTGAATAGAAATAGTTTTCCAACTTGCTTGACTTTCCTCTAACTAGTAAGGGATAACTAAGTAGAACAACCTTTAATTATCAATTAATCTTGAGAATACTCCAACAAGAATAGGGCTTCCAACTAATCTACTCCCAGTCAAGGTTTTTATTTAAATTACATAAATTCTCTAATTTAATTTCCTGTTTATCAACTCAACTCATTTTAGAAAATATCTGATTAATAAAATAGCACACCTTTCTGCAACTCGTTGGGAGACGACTTGGGATTCATACTCCCAGTATTTTAATTTTAATTTTGTGACAACCCTTCTAAATTGATAAACGGATTTTCGGTTGGTTAAGGACTGTACTTGCAACGTATCTCTTATAACAATTTCTTAACTCGCCAATTTCCGCCACGCCAGCCGTCCTCCTCTCTTTTCCCCTCTCCTTCTCTTCTTCTTTTTTCCTCTGCTTCTCTCCCCTTCCCTTATTCACAGCTCCCTTTCTCATTTTCCATTTTCTTTTCTTTTTAGTTCCCAACCGTATGTGTGTGTTAGAAAGGGGTAGGGTGGCAGCAGTAGTGAGCTAGGGTTTGTGCATGTTAGCGTTGAATTAGGGTTTTGGATAGTTTAGTAATTTTAATAAAATTATGCGTACTAGAGTAATTGA
>NC_029791.2:68198549-68202002 GCF_000816755.2 Arachis ipaensis | reverse complement strand
TAAAGCTTTAAATAAAAAATAAAAAGTACTCAATTAATATAAAAATTCCTAAAAATATATTCTCGAATAAATAAAATAAATCATAAATAATTTATCATTTAATTTCCAAAAATCTGGGGTCTTAGGACAAAGTTGGGGTGAATATTGAGATGTTTAGGATTAGGTTGAAAAGTTGAAGAGTTATTTGTTAAATATATAATTTATGGTGAATTTCGGAAGTTTGGTCATCAAATCCGTTTTCTGCAGAATTTTCAAGCTAGGTTGCGATTTGTGAATTTCTGATTAATTGAGAATATTTTGCTTGATAATTGTTGAGAAAAGATTGCTAAGTTGTTGAGATTGAGGGAGCCCGTATGGGTGGTTTAAGTCCATTTTTAGAGGAGGTTATGTCTGAATTTTTATAAAATATAAGGATTTAATGAAAAAGAATTTTATGACCTGCACCTTAGATATTTAATTGATGAATTTGAAACTTGATAACTAGAAATGAATGGATGAGAATTAGAAAGGATAATGAAAAAAAGATAAAACACGGAATAACCCACGAATTGATAATCATTGATTACGGGAATAACCCACAAACTGTTGTGTATTGATCTCGGAGATAGCCCACGAACTGATGATCACTGTTTTGTTATGTGTTGGTGTCGGGGAAAATCCACGAACTAAGGATCGCTGTTTTGTTTGTGTTGATCTCAGGGACGCCCACAAACTGACGATTGTTGTTTCCCCTTATGCGTATATTCTAGCGTCGAGCTTTGCGCCGACTGTCGGTAGTCACGAAGGAGTGGTATTCTTAACCACCAACACGTATGCACAAAAGACATAATGAAAAACCATATCTGGGACTTGTTCCTAGGTAATATCGAGCTGTAGGGTGTAAACCGACACGTGAGTTCATGGCCTGCTTAGGACAGACATGCATCATATTGTTTGCGCATTTGCATTTGATTGTGTTTGTGTTTGCTTATTTTATTTCTTTGTGATTATGATGCTTGTCTCATTGCAATTTGTTTGTGTTTTGATTTAGGTCTCTTACTTGTTTTATTAGTCTGTAGATGTATTGATGTGATTAAGAACTGATGTTATGATTGAGAATTAATTATGTGGCTGAGAGATTGTTAATATGAAAAATTTTGTGATTGAGATCTATTTTGGGTTTAGAAATTTAAAGAAAGTAATTAATTCACTACAATATTTTGGGTCTATGGCCACAGTTGTTTTGGTCACGGTTCTATGGTCACAGTTCTTGGAAAAAGGGTGACCATAGAGTACCTATGGTCACGATTTTTTAAAAAAGGGTGGCCTAAAAGGGTCTATGATCACAGTTTTAGGGGGTGACCTTAAGGGGTCTGATGAGCGGATAATTTATACGCTTTTTGACATTGTTTTTAGTATGTTTTTAGTAGAATCTAGTTACTTTTAGGGATGTTTTCATTATTTTTTATGTTAAATTCACATTTCTGGACTTTACTATGAGATTGTGTGTTTTTCTGTGATTTCAGGTATTTTCTGGCTGAAATTGAGGGACTTGAGCAGAAGTTTTTGGCGCCGTTGCCGGGGACTTAATTGTTCCTGTTTGGCGCCAAGAATCGTCTGAGATCCCAATCCCGGCAACAACACCAAGTTTTTGGCGCCGTTGCAGGGGATTGTTCGTGTTTGGACAACTGACGGCTCATCTTGTTGCTCAGATTAGATAATTTTCTTTTCGTTTTGTTTTCAAAAAGTTTTCAAAAATCTTTCAAAAACTCTTCTTTTGTTTTCAAAAAAAAATGTTTTTCAAAAATTTTCTTCAGAATTTTTAAGAATGAATTCTAGTGTTTCATGAAGCATGTGAAGCCTGGCTGGCTGTAAAGCCATGTCTAAATTCTTTTGGACTGAGGCTTCCAAACCATCAGAGGTAAGTTACATACTTGATAAATGATGAGCAGCAATTCGTTATCAAGAGCAATATACTCTGGTGTTAAAGCTTGGCTGGCCATTGGCCATGTCTAGTGTTTTGGACCGGAGCTTTCATTGAAAGCTTGGCTGGCTAGTGAGTCATGTCTAATTCCTGGACTGGAGCTTTAGACTAACAATGCAAGATTCATGGAATTCATATTAAAAATTTTGGAATCTTTATTTTTTCTTTTTCATAATATTTTCGAAAAAAAATCCAAAAAAATTAGAAAATCATAAAAATCAAAAATATTTCCTGTTTCTTGTTTGAATCTTGAGTCTTGTTATAAGTTTGGTGTCACTTGCATATGCATCTAGCATTTTTCGAAAATATCATGCATTCATAGTGTTCTTCATGATCTTCAAGTTGTTCTTGGTAAGTCTTCTTGTATGATCTTGATGATTTTTTGTTTTGTGTCTTTTCATGTTTATCATATGCATTCTTGAATTCTTAGTGCCTAAGCATTAAAGAATTCTAAGTTTGGTGTCTTGCATGTTTTCTTTGCATTAAAAATTGTTCAAAAATATGTTCTTGATGGATTCAAACTTTATGTTCTAGAATCATATCTTGTGATTTCTTGTGAATCAAGTCATTAATTGAGATTTTAAAAATCAAATCCTTTTTTCAAAACTAATTTCTATCATATCTTTTCAAAAATATATTCTCATCTTATCTTTTTCAAAAATATCTTTTCAAAATATCTTCTCTAACTTCCTAACTTCCTATCTTTTCAAAATTTGTTTCAACTAACTAACTAACTTTTTGTTTGTTTCTTAACTTTTTCAAAACCACCTAACTAACTCTCTCTCTCTCTCATTTTCGAAAATATCTTCCCCCTTTTTCAAAATTTCTTTTTTAATTTATTAATTATTTTATTTTTTAAATCTTAATTTTTGAAAATCACTAACATTTTTCAAAAACTGTTTTCAAAAAAAAATTCACTAACTCCTTTTCAAAATTAATTTTCGAAAATTCCCTCCTTCTCTCTCATCCTATTCTATTTATTCATTCATTAACTAACATCTCTTCCTCACATCATCACCAAATTCGAACCCCCTCTTCTATTTATGTTTGAATTTCTTCTTCTTTTCTTCTACTAACAATAAGGATCCTTTTTACTGTGACATAGAGGATTCCTCTTCTTTTCTTTTTCTCTCCTCTTTCTTATGAGCAGGGACAGAGAAAAAGGCATTCTTGTTGAAGCTGATCCAGAACCTGAAAGGACTCTGAAGAGAAAATTAAGAGAAGCTAAATTACAACAATCCAGAGACAACTTGATTGAAAATTTCAAACAAGTAAAGGAGATGACAGCCGAACCCAACAACAATGCAAGGAGAATGCTTGGTGACTTCACTGCACCTAATTCCAATTTACATGGAAGGAGCATCTCCATTCCTGCCATTGGAGCAAACAACTTTGAGCTGAAACCTCAGTTAGTTTCTCTGATGCAGCAGAACTGCAAGTTTCATGGACTTCCATCTGAAGATCCTTTTCAGTTCTTAACTGAATTCTTG
>NC_029791.2:68197316-68198038 GCF_000816755.2 Arachis ipaensis | reverse complement strand
TTACAAGGTGGTTGACAAGTCCTCCACTATGGCAAGGTTAGCCTTTCCTCACCTCATTTGCCACCTATGCAATTCGACTGGGATTGACATAGAGGGAGATATCCTCATCAAAGAGGACAAGCCCATCACTAAGAAAAAGATGGAGCAAGCAAGAGAGCCCAGTCATGGAGCTCAAGAGGCGTATGAAGCTCATCACCATGAGATCCCGGAGATGCCTCAAATGCACTTTCCTCCACAAAACTATTGGGAGCAAATCAACACCTCCCTAGAAGAAATGAGTTCCAATATGGGACAACTAAGGGTGGAACATCAAGAGCACTCCATCATGCTTCATGAAATAAGAGAAGATCAAAAAGCAATGAGGGAGGAGCAACAAAGACAAGGAAGAGACATAGAAGAGCTCAAGGACATCATTGGTTCCTCAAGAAGGAAACGCCACCATCACTAAGGTGGATTCATTCCTTGTCCTTCTTTCTTCTGTTTTCTGTTTTCCATGTTATGTGCTTATCTATGTTTGTGTCTTCATTACATGATCATTAGTAGTTAGTAACTTTGTCTTAAAGATATGAATGTCCTATGAATCCATCACCTCTCTTAAATGAAAAATGTTTTAATTCAAAATTCAAAAAAGTACATGAGTTTCGAATTTATCCTTGAACTTAGCTTAATTATGCGATGACAATACTTTTTATTTTCTGAATGAATGCTTGAACAGTGAATAT
>NC_029791.2:68176985-68197149 GCF_000816755.2 Arachis ipaensis | reverse complement strand
ATTGACAAGGGTGATGCCTCCAGACGATTAGCCGTGCCGTGACAGGGCATTGGATCATTTTCCCGTGAGATGACCGAAAGTAGCCGTTGACAGTGGTGATGTATCACATAAAGCCAGCCATGGAAAGGAGTAAGACTGATTGGATGAAGATAGCAGGAAAGCAGAGGTTCAGAGGAACGAAAAGCATCTCCATTCGCTTATCTGAAATTCCTACCAATGATTTACATAAGTATCTCTATCCCTATTTTATTATATAATATTCGAAAACACCATTATCACTTTATATCTGCCTGACTGAGATTTACAAGGTGACCATAGCTTGCTTCATACCAACAATCTCCGTGGGATTCGACCCTTACTCACGTAAGGTATTACTTGGACGACCCAGTGCACTTGCTGGTTAGTTGTATCGAAGTTGTGACAATTATGTATTGAGATCAGCGCACCAAGTTGCTCACGTTGCCAGGGATTGTTTGAGCCTGGACATCACAATTTCGTGCACCAGGGTCTATGGTCACGGTTTTTTACAGTGACAAAAAAGGGTCTATGGTCACGGTTTTTCAAAAAAGGGTGACATAAAAGGGTCTATGGTCACGGTTTTGGGGGTGACCTAAAGGGGTCTATGGTCACGGTTTTAGGGGGTGACCTAAAAAGGTCTATGGTCACAGTTTTAGGGGTGATCTAAAGGAGTCTATGATCACGTTTTTTTACAGTGACAAAAAAGGTCAATGGTCACGGTTTTTTAAGAAAGGGTGACTTAAAAAGGTCAATGGTCACGGTTTTGGGGGGTGACCTAAAGGGTCTATGGTCATGGTTTTGGGGGGTGACCTAAAGAGGTCTACGGTCACGGTTTTTTGAAAGGGTGACCTAAAAGGGTTTATGATCACGGTTTTGGTGGTGACCTAAAATGGTCTATGGTCACGGTTTTGGAGAGTGACCTAAAAGGGTCTATGGTCACGATTTTAGGGGGTGGCCTAAAGGGGTCTATTGATAATTAAAAATTTAAAATTTTAAAATTTTATTAATTAAAATCTAATAATAATTTATATGATTTATTTTAAATATTAAAATTTAAATTTAATTTTATAAATAAAAAATTAAGTAAAATATTATTAAAATTAAATTAAATCTTAAATTATTCTATATCCTAATTTAATTAAAATTATCAAACCTTAACCTTAAAATTCAAATCACACACTAACCTTCACAACCCTATCCATTCACCCTTACCCCTCACCCCCACCCACGGTTAGAAAGAAAGAGAAAAAGAAAGGAAAGAAGAAAGGAAGAAAAGAGAAAGAGAGGGAGCAGGGAGAAGAAGAGAGGGAGGTGACGGTGCCGATGTGGCTGGGTACCGCCGTTGCTGTCGTCGTTGTCAAAACTGAGAAGGGGAGGGAGGAGACGTTGAGAGAGAGGAACGTCGTCGAGCCAAACACGAGAGAGAGAGAGAGACAGGGGGCCACTGCAATCCACGTCGCCGCTGGAGGGATCGTGGCACATCGCTCTGCCGTCAAGATTGCCGCCGTCATCGTCCAGTGTCACTGTCGCATCGCCATTTAAGAAGAGAGGAAGAAGAGAAAGCAGGCCAGTCGCCCAGGGGGTAGGAGTTGCCGCCATTCGTGCCTCCTGTCGTCGTTGCTCCCTCGCCGTTACCGCTGTTTGTGTAGTGACCGGAGGGAGCCATGGCTGTCTGCACTACTGTCGGAGCTGCTGCTCTATTTCGTTGCTATCTGCGTGCTCAGGTATATTTATTCCCTCTTCCTCTGACACCTTCACCCAACAATGTACCAAATTCCTAAGCTAAAAAGCAAATTGAGATTTAGGGTTTTATTAAGTTGTAATCTGATAATTTTAAATCTGATAGCTTTAAAGTCTTCAAAGCCCTCAAAGTCCTGCTCTGCCGCTCTTCGCCCGTGGTCATCGCAAGGTATTATTTTTCCAGATTGAATCGTATGCAATGCATATACAGATTGAATCGTTACTTGAAGTATCATTGTAAAGCTTTACTAATTTGGCTGATTGAGTTGGTTTCTCAAATATGAAACTTCTGGTTTAATGTTTAATTTTTTTCTTCCCTTTTTCATTATATTAAAATTCCTTATTACAACAAATAGTTGTAGTAGCTAGGCTACAATATCTTC
This sequence comes from Arachis ipaensis, assembly GCF_000816755.2. NCBI lineage: Eukaryota > Viridiplantae > Streptophyta > Magnoliopsida > Fabales > Fabaceae > Arachis > Arachis ipaensis. The sequence goes on along the minus strand of NC_029791.2, from coordinate 68,195,008 downwards.
TTATAAAGTTCTTTATCTAGTTGTAGTATATATCATCATTACTTACTTTTTGTTGTTGATTGGTGAATCACGGCTAGAATGAAGGAAATAAGAAAGAACAAAAGAATATTCAAATGGCAAGATGCTGGAGAATTATTCTAAAACATATAATAAAAGGATTGAAGAAGCTGACAGACGAAGGGGAGAGCAGGCAATGGATGGAGAACATAAGAGGGAACCTGGATATGGTAGCCACCGTGATCGCAACCGTAACCTTTCCAAATGGTACTGAATCCACCGAGTGGCATTGTCCAGAACGGTGAGCACGGGAATGTAAGTTGTTGATTTTGATTATTTGAAATTTTATATTGAATTTAGTTTATCAATTTCAAGCTAGTAAATTTGTTGATTTAATAGTCACTGTGGTTACTGAAACTAAAACGCAAAAAAGAAAATAAAACAAGAAAAAACCAAAAGGATGAAGATGGAGGGCACTATGCATGGTCTTCTGGGATTGTTTTTGTTAAACCATCATATCAGTCTATATTACACTATATCATCACATTATTTAATGGAGTAATAATAGATATTTTTTAATAATTAATCAAGTTACATATCCAATAATTTTATAGTTAACTAAAATTCTACTAGTTAGCAAGTTAGACTTCAGTTTTCTAGTCCATGATCTTAAATTTAAATTATTAGTAGGTGTTGGGAAAAAATATAAATAAAAAATTGTCTCTGCTGTTGAACAAGTTAGCTAGCTTTGATTTCAAAAATTAGGAAAGATAATAAAGATGATGAAGCTTAGTAGAAGAGGTGATAATAAAAAGAAGAATATAGCATTTGATTTGATTAGTAGGTATTCCGAGGGTTACCTGAAACTGTAGGTCGATCTTGGATGAGATCTTCTGTACTGGTCGGAGATGACGTGTCTGGCTAGCTGGTGGCGGCCGGAGCTATTGTGTCCGACTTGTTGGACTGGCTGCACTTCTGATCCTTGGTCACTGGAGGGTGGGGGGTACCTGCAAGAGACTCCGATGCTTAAGTTAGCACGGGTATTAAGCAGGTTTTTAGTAGAATCAGAGTATGAGTTATACCTGGGTGCTCTAGTGTATTTATAGTAGTGTGGGCTGACCTTTCTGGTAAGATAAGTTAGTTATCTTATCTTATCTTATCTTATTTGAGTGAAGTCAGCTTATCTTCAAGGGAACCGCCTTTATCTCTATAGGCTTGGATTGTCTTTGGATTTGGGTCGTGTTTCTCTATTTGGACCCTTTATTGGGATTTCCTGTCGATTTGGCCGACCTCTTTGAGAAGAGGTCGGGTAGTCTGACCTGAAAAGGTCGGTCGCTTTGTCGCCAATCATCCCAGGTCGGATAGCTCGACCTAGGGTATGAACAGTAGGTAATATTTATAATAAGGAGTTGAATAAGTTAATAAGAAGTAGTAGCTAGTACCATGACTGAAAAATAGGTTTAATATACGAATCAGCTTGTATTTGAGGACCTAAAAGCAGCTATAGAGGAAGCAAAAGTGGTACGTTGCCATAAATTTTAAGCTTGAGTGTCTTACTTTTTATTTTCATTTCATCCTTTTCTCAAGCCCTTAGCCAATTGTTGTTTTTCATTGTTAGATTATTTATAATGCATGCTAATATTTGTGTACTTGAGAAATTAGAAGGAACTTTCTTTAAAATTTTTAAATTAATGAATTCTGTGAATATTTTATGATGCGTTTACCTTTTACATAATGATGGTTGATAATGAATTTGGAGCGGGTTAGCTTCAATGGCTCCTTATTAGTGATGGAAATTCGTTTTTAGCTACAGATTTTGGATGAACTTGTAGGTATATATGACTATGTAGCTCCCTGTTTTCCCCTAAGGTTTGATACGTATTTAGTATTTCTTTTTTTTTCGTCGATAACCTTCTGCCAATGAATATTCTCATTACAATTTTCAGATGTGCTTGCCACTGATTTTTTCTCCTGTGTATATTGAATGGTTGCCCTTTTTATATACTTTTCTTAATAATTAATTATGGTGCCTGATGCATGTCTTATGAAGGGAACCCTCATACCATTAGATATATCAACCTTTCCTTTTCAACACGTGTCACTTTTGGGTTATTATTAAAAAGAAATAATACATTTTGCTTAGATTATTGGTAACTGCTTTTTTCTCAAAATAATGCAACCAATTTTTGCTTTGGATACAACTTTTAATCTATACATACTCATAGTTAAACCCTTCCTGGATTGTATACTTAATTAAACACATGGCCAGAAAGATCGTAAGCTTGATCCTCAAATTGAAGAGCAATTTGGTGGTGGGAGATTGCTAGCTTTCATTGCTTCTCGACCTGATCAATATGGCAGGGCTGACGGGTAATTCATATAACTATTGCTTGTTTGGGTTGCACTGAATTTTGTCTAATTTGATTCTTGATCTGTTACTTATTTCATTCCTTATTGAATACTGCAGCTATATTTTGGAAGATAAGGAGCTTGAATTTTATATGAAGAAAATCCAGAAGGGAAAGGGTGCTACCTAATTGTTCTATTCTCATACTTGTATTTTGGACAGGATGGAATGGGTCTTATAATAAGTTTAGTTATCTACATGTAATATTTTGATGTATTGTGTACTTTTTTAAAAGAGATTTTATCTGGTATTACATGTAATGGATACATTACACTCTATTTTGATTTATGTTGTTTGGATTAAAAATATATCTAGCTTATAATGAAACTTTTATGTTTTAGATTTCTTGAATTGCTTATTTTTATATTTATTTGGTGTTTATCATCATTTTGGAATGTGATTATGCTTTAAATAAAATTAAATCGCATAAATCAAAATAGACTATGGTCACAGTTTTTAGGTAGGGTGACCACAGATAGGCTATGGTCACGGTTTTTAACTGTGACCATAGATAAGGCTATGGTCACGGTTTTAAAGAGGAGTGACCATAGAGGCTATGATCATGGTTTTAAGGAGGGGTGACCATAGAGCTATAGTCACGGTCAAAACCGTGACCATAGATAACGCTATGGTCACGGTTTTAAGGAAGGGTGACCATAGAGGCGATGGTCACGATGAAAACCATGACCATAGATAAGGCTATGATCACGGTTTTAAGGAGGGGTGACCATAGATAAGGTTGTGGTCACGGTTTTAAGGAGGGGTGACTATGAGGCTATGGTCACGGTGAAAATCGTGACCATAGATAAGACTATAATCACGGTGAAAAAACATGGCCTAAAGTGTTAGAATTTAAAAATTGTAACCTTGAGGATAAAAAAATCCATGACCATAGATAAAAAAAACCGTGACCATAGACCTATGGCCATGCCAGAATAGGCCACGGTAAAAAACCGTGACCATAGGTCCAAAACCGTGACTATAGATCTATGGTCACCCTTTTTACTAACTATAGTCACGGTTTTTTACCATAACCATAGGCTTTTTTTGTAGTGTATCTAAAGTAAAACTGAAAGTATTTTTCAATGATTTGATGAAAACAGTTTTATTGAGTAAAGTAAATTATTCGCATTTTATTCATTACTTTTCCGGTATTCCCATTCTCTACTGAGAACGTGTGGTTTGTTCTCACACTAAAATTTGTCACCCTTTCAGTGACACAGGTTTAAAGACTTAATATGAAGTCACAGACGAATAGTAAAAATTGTATACGAGTTAAGTTGCTTTCGTAGAATTTTCTCGTCCTTATTGCTTAAGATTTTATTTTATACAGAGGGATAGGTGTTGTATCTGAATTTTATTTCGGTTTACTTGCATTAGATTTAGTATTATTGGTAATGATGTGATTATTATTATTTGGAGATCATTGATATATGATTTTTAATGAAGTAAAAACAAAATTTTCTAGCATTTTCTTAAAATTGAAGCGCAATATTAGCGTAAAAGCTCTGTATTAAATAGATAATAAAGAAAAACTAGTTAGTAATTCCTTACTTTTGGTGCGATCATTATGTGCTGGAAATTGGGTGGTGCGTGAAAATAAAACTCGCACAACTGAACCGGCAAGTTCACCAAGTCGTCCATGTAATACCTCAAGTGAGTGAGGGTCGATCCCATGAAAATTGTCGGATTGAGCAAGCTATGGTTATCCTACAAATCTTAGTCAGGCAAATAGAAAGTTGATTATTGTTGTTGTAGGCGCATAAACAAAACAATAATGAAAGCAATAAAAAATTGATGTAGAAACAAGAGTTAGAAATTAGTTAAGGTCTCAGAGATGCTTGTTCTTCCAGATTAATACTTCTGACTGACTAATTTAACAATGAGTGATTTATTCAATAGCAAGGCTGTAAGTGATTAAGCCAAGGGTAGTGGTCATTAATCTGCTCTGATCCAAAACACCAGGCGTGATAGTTCAATCTCGAAGAGGGTGAAGCTCACGCAATTCAATCTCTGGTGATCCTACTCAAAACGCCACAGACAAGGTTGGATCTTCCGGATTGGAGAATGATGCTCAGTATTCTAGCCTTAATGCCACAGGACTTCAATTACCCATGACTAACGAGATTTCATGTCACATATCCCAATTAGCCCAAATAACTTGTTGGAACCTGTGATGTACTCTCAAGCTGTAGCTCAATACTATTCGGGTCAAAACTCAAAAAAACTCATGTAGAATAAGGGGTCATACTCTCATTCCACCCCAGATTCATAAAGATAAAGAATGACAATACATCATAGAATGGAATCAAACATGTATTCAAGTAGAAAAGTAATAATATTAATCCATAGGAATGAGCAAATCTCCTATCCTCAACCTAGGAGGTTTAGCCGCTCATATTTTACAGAAATAATGCGTGATAAGTTCTGAGAGGCTGAAGATCCTAAAACATGGGTGATCTTCGCCTATATATACTAATCTAATAATTAAAAATTACAAAAATGAGATAAACTAAGCAAAAGGTGCAAAAATCCACTTCTGGGCCCACTTGGTGAGTGTTTGGGCTGAGCTTGGCATCTAACTTGGATGAGTGGGTGTTGAAGGCCTACTAGGGGTGTCCATGCAGCCTTGATGCTCCCTCAGTGGCATTGAATGCCAGTTTTGGGCGTTCAACACTGGCTAAGTTGGGCGTTCAACGCTGGCTAAGTTTTGGTCCTTTTGGGGCGTTGAACGCCAGAAAGAGGGTAAGTTGGGCGTTCAACGGCCATTTTGGGTAGTTATTTCCAAAAAATAGTATAGACCATTATTTATTGCTAGAAAGCTCTGGAAGTTAGCTTTCCAACACCGTTAAGAACACGTCAATTGGACCTCTGAAGCTCAAAAAATGCTTGTTGGAATGCACGGAGGTAAGGATTTGATAGCATCTGCTATCCTTTCTTTGCCTCTGAATCAGACTTTGCCAAAACTTTCCATTTTCACCCAAAAATCACCTAAATTCATAGAATAACCACAAAAACTCAAAGTAGCATCCAAAATGTGAATTTGGCACTAAAACATACTAAAACTTGATAAAATGTAACTGAAAACACTAAGAAAATGATTCTAAAAAGGGTATAAAATATCCGCTCATCAAAACACCAAACTTAAATTGTTGCTTGTCCTCAAGCAACCAAAAACAAAGCGGGACTAAAGAGAAGAGAAAGATATAATAAGTCTCAGAGTTATTAATGAAGCTCAGTTCCAAATATTGAATGGGGCTATTAGCTATTCACTTTTGAATAGTTTTGTCATCTCACTTTCCTTTGAAGCTCAGAAGTATTGGCATCCCTTGGAACTAGAATCCAGAAGATATTATTGATTCTCTTCTTTTAACTTTTCTTGATTCTTGAACACAACTTCTTTTGGTGCTTTGCAGCTTTCGAGCTTAGCCGTGACTCTAAGCATTTTGTTCTCCCATATTACCGCCGGATACATAAACGCCACAGGCACTTAACTGGGGGAACCCTTTGGATTCGAATTTAACTTTGCTTAAATTCCTAGACAGTGGTGCCCAGAGTTCTTAAGCTTACTCTTTAGCCTTGGATCATGACTTTAACTGCTCAGTCTCAAGCTTTTTACTTGACACCTTCACACCACAAGCATATAGTTCGGGTTAGCAACTCATTTGAGCCTTTTAGGCCAATTTTTGACCCTCCTAAGCATTGATGCTCAAAGTCTTGGATCTTTGCTCTTTTGAATTTTCTTTTTGAGCTTTTCTTTTTCTTTTTCTTTTTTTCTTTTTTCCTTTTTTTTGCTGCTTTTTCTTACTTCAAGAATCAATAATTTTTTTTCAGAGAGTCAATAATACTAAATTCACTATTCTTCAAAAGCCAACATACTCAACTCCAATATCAATTATGCACTGTTAATTCATACATTCAGAAGATAAATACAAGGCCACCGTACTTTAAATAATTGGAATACTCATGATAAACTTGAAACTTATGTATCTCACTTTTTTCTTTTTTCAAATAAAATTTTTCTTTTAAACATGGTGAGGGATAGACAGGATATCTTATAACCAAATTAAAACAAGAAAATAAAACTAGAAAAGAATGAAATGCTAAACGTGATCTTGAACTTAGAAGAGAAAACAGAAAATAAATTAAAGTACAATGAAAACAAAAATAAAGCAAATAGAGAGATAACGGGACTCAACAACCTCAGTAATGGCTGTTGCTTCCCCTGGAGAATCCAATAGAGCATTTGAACTCCTCTATATCCCGCCCCTGTCTCAGTTGTTCCTCCATCAACCTTCTCTAATCTTCTCTCATCTCATGGAGGATAGTGGTGTGCTCCTTATGCTCCACTCTCAGCTGATCCACGCTTGAGCTCAGCTCCCCTATTGAGGTATTCAGTTGATCCCAATAGTCTTAGAGAGAAAAATACATCCCTTGAGGTATCTCAGGGATTTCTGGTGGAGGCAGTTGCACAGGTTCTTGCTATGGGTCATGTGTACGCTCTCTCACATGCTCCATCTTCCTCTTTGTGATGGGCTTGTCCATCTCTATAAGGGTATCTCCAGCTATGCCAATTCTAGCCGAACTGCATAGGCAATGTATGAGGTATGGGAATGCTAACCTCGCTTGGGTGGAGGTCTTTTTAGCTTCCTTGTACAATTCCTGAGGTATCATCTCATGTACTTCTACCTCAGTCCCAAGCATAATGCAATGAATCATTATTGCTCGGTCAATGGTAACCTCAGATCAGTTACTTGTGAGGATGATGGAGTGTTGGATAAACTCTGACCATCCTCGAGCATGGGCTTGAGGTCAAGCCTACCCAGTTGGTAGGGCTTGCCTTGTGCATCCCTGATGTGTGAGATTTGCGCCGGTTCAGAATTTCTCAAAACAAGAATCACTTCATTGGTAGCATAGTCCAAACCGGCAATTAAATCCCAAACATCAAAGTTTAATTTCAATTTAAAATAACCGAGAGTAGTTAAACCTCGGGTCGTTCTCCCTAGGAACTAGTGACACCAAGTGCATAAAATTGGTTGTGAAAATCAAGGGGTTGTTTCCAATGATGAAGCAAATGATTAAAGGAATAAAAGAACGATCAAAATTGCAATTAATAAACTAATATAGAAATAAAAGAACCATGTATGTAATATGGACAAGTAAAGCTTTAAAGAGATGAAAATTTGGTTCAAAACATAAATGGAACCTTGACTTGGGATGAGTTATGGAATTCCTTCCTTGCCATAACCACAACTATGATAATTATGATGGATTAATCTCACCTAGTCAACCCTTAACATCGAAGAGTAAGTCAAGTGAGCATAATTATTATTAATCCACAAATCCTAGCTAACTTACTCATTACCTTAGTAAGAAGCTAGTGTTAGTGGAGACAATAATAGCTAACAACCCAAGAATTATCATTAAATGTCAGACATTATAACTCTAGTATTCCATATACTCATTTCTCCAAGTCAAGGAATGAAAATCTACCACATAATCAAAATTGGCATTTTATCAAACACATGGTGGGCATAATCATAAAACATGGCAAAATTGAAAAAATGATGAAAACTATGAACCCCAAAAGATCAAAATCAACAATAATACTCAAACAAATATAAAATAACCAACAATCATCAAATTCAACAACCAAAAATCCAAAATTACAAAACTATGTATATATTGACAAAGTGCATTAAAATATAAGAAAGTGTAGAACAAGTAGTATAATAAAAGGAAAACTTAAAAAAATACTTACAATGGAAATAAGTTAAAGACCAAGATCAAAATTGGAAATTGAAAACTTGTAGATGAACCCTAATTACAACCTAAGGAAAATTGAGAGAAAACCTAAGCTAAACTATCCTAAACTACCTAAAAACTATCCTAAGTGTAATATAATGTATGGAGTATTGTATGATATGGTATCATGTGTGGTTGCTTGCCCCTCCTTATAAGCTTCAAAGCATTCAGAAATGGGGCAAAAAGCCCCCAAATCGCGAGCCACATGACTTTTTAATGAAGGCACACGTAGGGACTTGTGCGTACGCAAACATGCTGAATTTTCCTCTTGTGCGTACACACAGAATGTTGTGCGTACGCACACTTGTTGATTTTCATCCTGTGCGTACGCACAAAAAGTGTGCGTAGGCACACTATGAAATGCTTTTCTCCTTTGATTTCTTCATGTTTTCTCCCAATTCCATGCTTTTCTTCCACTCTTATCAAGCCATTCCTACCTATTACACCTGAAATCACTCATCAAAAGCATCAAGGCATCGAATGGGATGAAAGTGGAATAAAATTGATTAAATTAAGCACAAAATAGCATGTTTTCACATTTAGACATAATTTAGGGAGAAAACACAAAAGCATGCTATTTAGGTGAATAAATGTGGGTTTATATAATGAAATCCACTCAAATCAATCCAAAATTTATCGTCAAATATGGATTCATCAATTTTTCCACACTTAAACAATAGCATGTCCTCATACTAATCACAATCAAAGGAGAAAGGAAAAAGGCAAGAAAGTTACTTTAGGTGTTCTTTGAGAAATTTTGGAAAAATGGATAAACACTCATGCATCTATTACTCAAAACATATGCATCCCTTTTTGGTGATAAAAGAAAAGAGAAATTTTGGTGTATATACTTTTGAAAAAAAAAGAGATGAGAAAAGAGAAAAAGAAAAGAAAAGAAAAGAAATGAAAATAAAAATGTAAATAAAGAATGCATATGTGTGTGAATTGGAAAGAAGATGCATGAGTGAATATGAGAAAAGAAATGAATGGGAAGTTAGGTCATTTTTCTTTGGTGTAAATAGGTTAATATAGGATTAGGTAGGATACTTGAGATAATCAAAGATCCAATTTACTAGTCCACTTAACCATATTAATCCTACCCTTACCCTAACCCATTACAACCCTCCAAAGACCTCATGATATTTGCATTCATGCATCAAGTATTTGTTGATTGTTAGATGACTAGAAAATCCTAAAATATATGACTAAAGGAGAATTGAGTGATTAAGCCCTAAACATCGAGCGACTAGAGTGTATACACATCCGGTAAGGGGTCCGATCACTCAATTTTATGATTCCTTCTCTTACTTCGTGTTTTCTTGCAAGTTGTTGAAATTAATTTTTGAAAACTTCAAATTAAATCTTTAGACATTGATCATATTGCTATATTTTCTTACCTTAGCCCTAAGGTTTTATTTTGGATTAACTGGAATTCTATTGTTTATTTTTGCTAAACCCAATAGGGAACCATAGTATAGATATAGATAGATAGCATTTCGCATAGTTGCAGGCACATAGGTAGTGGGTTACTTTTTATAACTTTTTGTCGCTTTGATCTGGTCCGACTTCTTTTAAGTCGGTCCATTCTAAGTTATTTCTAGCAATCCATTTTCTATTTCAGACCTCGTCAGGTCTCTATTCATGGATCACTTTTTTATAACTTCTTGCATTAATCTGTTTTTATCACTTTCATCTTAGCCGACTTTGTCAAAATCGGGTGATGAATTCTGCTTTCACTCTTTTCCGACCTTGTCGAAATCGGGCGATAAATTCTGCTTTCATATTTGCCGACTTTTATCGTGATCGGGCGGTGAATTTAGTTTTCACCCCGCCGATCTTGTCGTAATCAGGCAGTGAATTTTTGCGCTCAGATTAATGCATCTTGGTAGGAAACTTTTTAGGGAATCTTCAAACTTTTAAGCAATAAAATGAAGATATGAATAAGAGTGTGTACATGTTTAGTGCTTACCTTTCTAGGTAGGGCAATCTTTTAGATCTCGGCCCGGTGCCCTTCTTAGATTGCAGGCATGCCATGACCTTGGTAGCTCTCGCCCCTCGAGGTCGGACACTTTGTGGTGACCTTTCCCCAGTACTTCTGAACACTTGGTATGGTTCTTTCCAGTTGGCTGCTAGCTTCCCTTCTCCTGACTGACCTGTTCCGATGTCATTTCGGATTAGGATGAGATCGTTGTTGCAAAACTTCGCTGGATTACCTTCTGATTTTATCTTGAGGCCATTTGATGCTTTAACGCTTCTTCCCTAATCCGAGCTCTTTCTCGGACTTTTGGAAGTAGGTCGAGTTCTTCCCTTTGGATTTGGGAGTTGACCTCTTCATTGTAGAGGATCATTCTGGGGATCCTTCTTTGATCTCTACAGGGATCATTGCCTCCATTCCATAAGCCAATCGGAAGGGTGATTCCCCTGTGGTGAAGTGTGGAGTTATCCGATATGGCCATAGGACTTGTGGGAGCTCTTTAGCCCAAGCTCCCTTTGCGTCCTGTAGTCTCCATTTTAACCCAGCTAGTATGATTTTTTTGGCAGCTTCTGCTTGTCCATTGGCTTGTGGGTGCTCTACGGATGTGAATTGGTGCTTTATTTTCAAGTCAGCCACAAACTTCTTGAAACCTGTGTCTGTGAATTGAGTGCCATCATCTGTGGTGATGGAGTAAGGAACCCCAAACCTTGTAACAATGTTTCTGTACAAGAATTTTCGACTTCTTTGAGCAGTGGCATTAGCTAGGGGCTCTGCCTCAATCCATTTTGTGAAGTAATCCACCCCCTACAATGAGGAACTTGACTTGTCCCGATCCTTGGGGAAATAGTTCGAGGAGGTCGAGTCCCCACTTTGCGAACGGCCAAGGTGATGTTACACTGATGAGCTCCTCTGGTGGGGCAATGCTTTTGATGTAAACCTTTGACTTTGTATTTGGGTTTTTGCTCTGTTGTTGCCTCCAAAGGGTGCCCCTGGACTTTCGTGTGAGTCCTGGGTTTCCCTTTTACTGTTGTATCTGACACCTGATGTTTTGCTTGTTATTGTCCGAGTTTTTTCCTTATTTGCCCGAGTTGTTTGGTAGTAACCCCATAGTTGACCTATGTCTTCTCGAAAAAACATTACTGAGATGTCTACTAAGATCCCGGACGGCATGTCTGATTGGATGAATTCTATAGTTTTACTGTGGCTGACTGCGACTTAGGAGGTTCTGTAGAATTTGTAGGGATAGGGATGAGGAGAAGAATTATGAGTTGGTGTCACCGGACCCTGAGGAGAGGGTTTGTTTTCCTTCCTTGACTACGGGGGAACGACCATTTTTCTATGCTTATGACTACTTTTTCAGTCAATTGAATATTACCATCCCTTATACCGCCTTCGAGATCGACTTGTTGTGGTCTTATAATGTAGCCTGGATAAGGCTTCTGTTATTGTCCCCTAGTTTGGTGTTGGCTAGGGATAAACCGCTATTTTATGGTTTATAATGTGTTTAATTGTGTGGTTTTATCATGATCTTTACCCACTTATTCATATAATCACCATGCATTTATATTTCTTTCTTAAAATTATTAAACGATTAAAAACTTGCTTCCTAGAGACTTTTAATTATGTATTTTAATTCTCCTTTATTCCATTCGATGCCGTGATCTGTGTGTTAAGTGTTTTAGGCTTTATAGGGCACGAATAAGTTGGAGATTGGAAAGGAAGCTTGCAAAAATGGAAGGAACACAAGAAATTAAGGAGATGACCAGCGAGAAGTGACGCGGCCGCATGGCTCACGCGACCGCGCGAAAGAGAGGAAATCGCAGTGACGCGGCAGCATAGCTCACGCGACCGCTCGGATTGGAATAGCATAAGTGACGCGGAGGCGTGGACGACGCGTCCGCGTGGAGAAGCAAAACGCCGAATGACGCGTCCGCATGAATGACGCGATCGCGTGACGTGCGCGATCTGCATAATCTGCAGAATCGCTGGGGACAATTTCGGGCCCTATTCTGCCCCAGTTTTCGGTCCAGAAAAGCAGACTAGAGCCAGAGAACATGCAGAAACCAACAACATCATTCATTCCAGATAGTTTTAGTTTTTCAGATCTAGTTTTCCTCTGCTCTAGGTTTTCTCTCTACACATTCATAGTTCTTAGGATTTTTAATTGCTTTTTGCATTGGGATATTGAGAAGAGTTGTTACCTCATCAAGACTTCGTTATTCTAGTTCGTTTTCCTTACTTGGCTTTACTCTTCCATGTCCTTTAATTTATTTCAATCTTACTATTGGATTATTTTAGAATTTATCAATACAAGAGTTATTTTTATTTTTAATTAATTCCTTTGAGTTTTATTTATCATGTCTTCCTTTAATTCCCTTTCCTATGTTATGAATTCCACATTCACAATGAGCGAGTAGTTCCCTAACTTGATGGGGAGTTGATTGAAAGGAACCCTTGAGTTGGAGTGCTCAAGGGAGAAATTGTAATTGGGTTTATTATTGGTTTGCTCTCTAGTCACTAACGCCAGTCCTTCCAAGTAAGCGGATTGGGACTTGTGAATAGACACAGCATTCCAACTTGTTTGACTTTCCCTTACCTAGTAAGGGATAACTAAACAGAACAACCCCAATTATCAATTAATCTTGAAAGTACTGCAACAAGAATAGGGCTTCCAACTAATCTACTCCCAGTCAAGGCTTTTATTTAAATTACATTAATTCTCTGATTTAATTTCCTGTCATTGAACTCAAATCTTTTTTGAAAACCATCTGATTAATAAAATAGCATACTTTCCTGTAACTCGTTGGGAGACGACCTGGGATTCATACTCCCAGTATTTTAACTTTAATTTCTGTGACATCCTTTTAAATTGATAAACAGATTTCTGGTTGGTTGAGAACTATACTTGCAACGCATATCTTATAACAATTCTTAACTCGCCAATTTCCGCCACGTCAATTTTTGGCACCGTTGCTGGGGAGTTGCAATAGAGTGCCAAAGTTATTAATTGGAATTTATTTATTTGCATTTTATTTTGTTTTGCTACTATGAGCTGCTTGTTTTTTTCGCTAGATGACGCGTTCACTTCCTGATCCAAGCTTGCCAGTATTCGATCCTGAGATTGAAAGAACTATTTTACAAATAAGGCAAGCTCGGCGTTGGTTAGTCCTCTCTGAGGGCGGATCTGAAACGTCATTTGAGGAAGAAACCAGTCCCCGTTCTTCTGATTTGGTTGATTTACGTATAGGTGACATGGCAGCACCTAGGAGAGTTACTATCCAGGAGGCTGGAGCCCCTGATTTTTCAATGCAACCATTTCAAGCACATCATCCAGCGGTGGCTATAGACTTTGAAATAAAGACCGCACTGCTCAATTTGATGCCCAAGTTTCATGGCTTACCTGCTCAAGAGCCTATCAAGCACCTGAGAGATTTTCAAGCAGTCTGTTCTACTGTCAGGCGTGATGGTGCAGATAAAACTTCAATTTTGCTGAAATCCTTCCCATTTTCTCTTGAGGGAAAGGCAAGATAGTGGTACTACATTCAACCCGCAGCAACTGTATCCAACTGGGATACACTCAGAAGAAAATTTTTGGAAAAGTTCTTTCCAACTGAAGTTACTGATAAACTTAGGAAAGATATTTCCATGATTGTTCAGGATGATTCTGAAACTCTCTATGAGTACTGGGAGCGCTTCAATAATCTTCTGGAAGCTTGCCCCCACCATATGATTGACAAGATAGTGTTACTCGGCTACGTCACACAGGACATGAGGCCCCAAGATAAGACCACATTGGAAAGTGCTAGCAATGGGTCTATGAAAAAGTATAAGACCACTGATGAGGCATGGCAATTGATCAGCAACTTAGCTGAATCTACTAAGAATCACAGGAAGAAACAAGGCCGTGCAAAATCTGTTGCAGAAGTATCCTCTAGCAGAGAGACTGCTGCTTTAACTCAGAGTATCTGTGAAATGACCAACTTGCTGAAGCAGATGCAATTGAACCAACAACACGTTCAGCAAGCTCAACCTTCTCCACCACAGCAAAACCAACAGTTAGTCCCACAGAGAGTTTGCAAAATCTGTACTGATTATAGCCACTATACTGATGAATGTCCACAGCTCCAGCAGGAAGACAACACCGTGGCAGCCACTCATAATTTCTATGACCGCCCCAACCAAGGGTACAATCAAAGTGGCAATTATAACCATGGATGGCAGGACAATTCTAACCAGAATTGGAGGGACAACAACAACAGAGGAGGCAGAGATAATCAGGGAAATCAGAGGTGGAATAACAACAACAACAGGCAGCAGAACCAGTACCAGCCTTATAGAGCACCTCACCTGAGGCAATCCCAAGGACCACAGAATACCCAACAGCAGACCTCTCAAATTACTTATCCTTCTTCTTCTGCTAATGATGACTTACTACAATCTATTGATCGGAGACAGCAGACCATAGAAAATAACATTAATGCCACTCTGAATGGTCTGAACGCTACTTTGCAAGCTCTTGTCTCCTAGATTGGATCAATGAATAACTCTAATAACCAACCTTTGAGCTCCAGTAGAATTCCCTCTCAACCATTACCTAATCCCAAGGGCGGTATTAATGCCATCACCCTAAGGTCCGGAACCACACTGCAGGAGAGGAACCAGGAGGAGCCAAGCCCACCAGAACACACCTCAGCTGAAGAGGTAGTGGAAATAGAAGATGTTGAAGAGGAAGAAGACATACAGGACATAACTGAAAAAGAAGAAGTTCAACCACAGGAGGAAGCATCAAAAGGCGCAGACACTGTAGAAGACACCACTCCTATTCTATTTCCACAACTTGCAAGGAAGCCCAGGAAGCAGCTGGAACCTGATCCAAAAATGGTAGAGATATTCAAAAAGGTTGAGGTAACTGTTCCTCTATTTGATGTTATTCAACAGGTACCTAAGTATGTAAAGTTTCTAAAAGATTTATGTATACATAAAGACAAAATTAATGAATTAAAAACTATTCCTTTAGGAAGTTCCATATCTGCTTTAATGGGTGGTTTACCTGAAAAGTGTAGTGACCCAGGTCCTTGTATGGTTAATTGTACTATTGGTGGTGTAGTATTTTCTAATATTTAGGAGCATGTGTGAGTATAATGCCTTTGTCTATATATGATGTTTTGAGGCTCCCTCCCTTAAAAAGGTCGGCAGCTCGTTTTGTGTTAGCAGATAAAAGCATTATTACAGTGGTTGGAGTTGCTGAAGATGTATTAGTGGGCATTAAGGGACTCACGTTCCCCACTGATTTTTATATCCTGGAAATGCCCCAAAATGACTCAGAGAAGCCATCATCAATCCTACTCGGAAGGCCATTCCTGAAGACCTCAAAGTTTAAATTAGATGCTTTTTCAGGAACATACTCTTTTGAAATAGATGGCAGAGTAGTAATCTTCAATCTGAATGGAGTTATGAAGCATCCTCCGGAGGATCAGTCTATCCTTCAGTGTGACATTATAGATGAGACTGTGGCTGAATTTCACCAGGAGGAATTTGAAGAGAAGTACATAGGACAAGGTCCAAGTGTGGAGACATTCTCAGAGGACAATGACAGTGCTTTACCATTGTTACCAGCTCCAGACAACCCAGAGCCTGACCGTGATCAGAAGTTAGAGCTAAAACCCCTTCCTTCACACCTCAAATATGCTTACCTTGAAGACAAGCAGAAGTTTCCAGTTATCATTGCAAGGGAGCTCACTTCTCAACAAGAAGAGCAGTTACTTGGTGAGCTGAGGAGGCACAAAAAGGCAATTGGTTGGAGTTTGGCAGACATAGTAGGCATCAACCCTCAAGTCTGTGAGCATAGAATATTTTTAAAAGAGGGAGCAAGACCTGTCTGTCAACCCCAGAGAAGACTGAACCCCACTATCCTTGAGGTTGTCAAAAAGGAAGTGACCAGACTACTGGAGGCAGACATCATCTACCCCATCTCAGACAGTGAATGGGTGAGCCCAGTACAAGTAGTGCCAAAGAAGTTTGGAGTCACTACAATGAAGAATGAGCATGGAGAGCTCATGGAAACCAGAGTTCAGAATGCCTGGAGGGTCTGCATTGACTACAGACGCCTCAACCAAGCAACCCGTAAGGATCACTATCCTCTTCCATTCATTGATCAAATGCTGGATCGCCTGTCAGGTAAATTACATTATTATTTTTTAGATGGTTACACAAGTTATTTCCAGATTTATATAGCTCTTGAGGATCAGGAAAAGACCACTTTTACGTGTCCTTTTGGGACTTATGCTTACAAGAGAATGTCCTTTGGCTTGTGCAATACACCAGCTACTTTCCAAAGGTGTATGATGAGCTTTTTCTCTGATCTTATTGAGGACTGTATGGAAGTTTTTATGGATGATTTAGTGTATACGGCGATTCCTTTAGCCTTTGCTTAGATGGATTATCTAGAGTATTAGATAGATGTGTCAGTACAAACCTTGTATTAAATTTTGAGAAATGTCACTTTATGGTAAAATAAGGTATTGTACTAGGACATATTTTGTCTAATACTGGCATTTCTGTAGATCCAGCAAAGGTGGATGTCATTTCTAGTTTACCTTACCCCTCTTCTGTGAGGGAAGTCCGTTCATTTCTTGGCCATGCAGGTTTTTACAGGAGATTCATTAAGGACTTCAGTAAGGTAGCACTTCCCTTATCCAGACTACTGCAGAAAGATATTGAGTTCGAGTTCAGTGAAAATTGCAAACAAGCGTTTGATAAGCTGAAGACCGCTCTGACTCAAGCTCCAATTGTGAGAGGACCAGACTGGAGCCAACCATTTGAAATAATGTGTGATGCTTCCAACCATGCCGTAGGAGTAGCACTGGCTCAGCGTGAAGGTAAGGATCCTTTTGTTATTGCTTATGCGTCTAAAACTTTAGATGCCGCTCAGTCCAATTACACTACTACTGAGAAAGAGCTTCTTGCTATTGTTTTTGCTCTGGATAAATTCTGAGCCTATTTACTTGGTACTAAAGTAGTAGTGTATTCAGACCACGCAGCTCTAAAGTATTTATTAGCTAAAAAGGAGTCCAAACCAAGGCTTATACGTTGGATACTGCTATTACAAGAATTTGATTTGGAAATTAGGGACAGAAGTGGTAACCAGAATTTAGTGGCAGACCACTTGAGTCGCCTTGAACATATTACAGATGACTCCACTCCTATAGCTGATAATTTCCCATTTGATAACCTGCAAGCAATATCTGAGATAGTCCCTTGGTATGCACCTATAGCTAATTATCTAGTTAGCCGCACCTTTCCTCCAAACTTTTCTAAGCATCAAAGAGACAAGCTGAAAAGCGAGTCTAAATTTTATATATGGGATGACCCATATTTATGGAGATGTGGCACTGACCAGGTAATTAGACGGTGTGTGCCTCAATCACAATTCCAGTCCATCTTAGAGGCCTGTCACTCATCTGAGAGTGGAGGACATTTTGGCCCTAAAAGAACTGCTAGAAAAATCTTAGACTGTGGATTCTGGTGGCCTACTCTTTTTAGAGACGCTGCTGAATTTTGTAGATCTTGTTTCCCATGCCAGAAATTTGGTAATATATCCAGGAGGGATGAGATGCCTCAACAAATTATGCTTTTTTGTGAAATTTTTGACGTTTGGGGCATTGACTTCATGGGTCTATTTCCAAATTCTAATAGTTATTTTTATATATTGTTAGCTGTAGATTACATTTCCAAATGGGTGGAAGCAATTCCTACCCACACTGATGATGCTAACACTATTGTTTCCTTTGTGAGAAACCACATTATTTGTCGCTTTGGATCACCACGAGCAATTGTGAG
>NC_029791.2:68167328-68176897 GCF_000816755.2 Arachis ipaensis | reverse complement strand
AAAGCTTATGAGAACTCAAGACTATACAAGGAGAAGATGAAGGCTGTACATGATCAGCACATCAAGAGGAAAGAGTTCCAACCTAGGGATTTGGTCCTCCTTTACAAATCTCGACTGAGGCTCATGCCGGGCAAGTTGAGATCAAGATGGGAAGGTCCATACAGAGTAGAGAAGGCCGAACTGTACGGAGTTTATCACCTAAGCCATCCTTCAAGCTCTGAACTTATCAAAGTTAATGGACATCGTTTAAAGCTGTACCATGGCGAGCAGCTGAAGAAAAACAAGGAGCTCGAGATCTTCCTCTTGGAAGATCCCCACATAGCCGAAGAATGAGCTAGTGGAGCGTCCAACCTACGGACGTTAAAGCAAAGTGCTAGGTGGGAGACAACCCACCATGGTATGATCGTTCTTTTCCTTATTTTTAATTTTCTTATTCAATAACTCTTTTCTTTATTAGTACATTTCGTGCATCTGCATCTGCATTTGCATATTTTTATTTTAAAAAAAAATATTACGCGACGCGACCGCATCATTGACGCGTCCGCGTCGCAAGGAGATGGGAGAAAATAATAAACGAACAGAGAGTCACGCAGGAGCGTGGCTGGAGGCGTGCCAATGGTACAAATCGCCTCACGCGACCGCGTCGCCGACGCGTCTGCGTCGAGTTGGAATACTGGCCTCCCACGCGACCGCGTGCCCCACGCGGTCGCGTGACCTGGACTTCGACGTAACAAAGGTGCACAACAGAAAGTTGTGCTAGAGTGGTGCTGGATTGGTGCTGAACGCATAATCCTTTCCACGCGGCCGCGTGACCGACGCGACTGCATCACCTCGCAACAATTGACCACTCACGCGATCGCATGCCCCACGCGATCGCGTCACCCAATATTTGGCAATTAATGCTTTTGAACAGAGAGTTGTGCGAGCGCGCGGCTGCCCTCGCGCCATTAGCCTAAAATGGGTCACGCGACCGTGTGACCGATGCGATCGCATCAATCAGTTTAAGCGCAAGTCGCGCGACCGCTTGCCTCACGCGACCGCGTCACTTGCGCTGCACAGTTTTCCTGATTTGCCAATTATCTTATCTTTTTCTCCCCAAATCCTATTTTTTCTTTTCCCTCCTTATTTCTTTTTCTTCCCTTCCCCCCTTCTTCCTTCTTTCTCACTTTTTACTCTCTCTCATCCCCATTAACAAGGTTTTTCTTTTCTTCTTCTACCCTTTACTCTTCTATTATTCTTCCTATTTTTATATGTTATCTTTTTTTCTTTTCTTTTTACTTTCATTACTCATATTTTCTTTTTCTTTCTTTCTTTTTCCTTTTTACTTGGTGTTATAAATTTATTTGAGTCATTGTTTTTCATTATATGCTTCTGATTATTATGACTTTGTTTGGCAATTATATATTACTTTTTAAAAGGGTTGCTTGCATGTTCAAAATCTTATTTTCAATAACTTAACTATCATGCATGCTATGTGTTTGTGAAAAGGCCCATATGGCATTACGCATTTTTTCTACTTTATTCTACTTTTCAATGCTTGTTTTTCACAAAACCCTTTTTATATTTTATTAATTTAATATAATTGTTATTACAAACAAATTGTTAGTTTGAAAGACTTGGTAATCTCACTTGGACATTGAATGCTTGATCTATGCTACTCATGCCTTTGTCTGCATGCCAATAAACCCCTTGCATTTAATTGTCCCGCATGCACTTGCTATATTTTCATTGATGAACTTCTCACATGTAGTCATGACCATGTGTTAACGTCGTTCTTCTTTATTGTGCATTGATTACCACTTTTCCGGCCTTCTTCCTTGCTCTATCTCTTTGAATTTAATTTACTTTCTCTTTTCTTTTTAAGGATGGCCACCAAGAAAGGAAAGGAGAAAGCTACTCCCAAACAGCCAGCAAGAAGAAGAACAAAAAGAGCATTAGTGGCAGAACCCTCTTCAACTGCGGTTAAGCCCTCAACAAAGAAAATAAAGAGGATTATAAAAGTTGATGATAAAGAAAGAGCCTTCCCAGCAAAGGACACTGCGCGATTCCCCGATCGCTACTGGGAGCAGATGTTCCCCATCCTGGCAGAAAGGAGTACAACAACGAATACATTCTTCTCCTCCCAAACCACATTGCTACATTTGTTGAGCCACAGATTGCACGAAGACAATCGGATTTCCTACAGAGACAGCCAAGGCAGGTCAATCTTTCTTGGGTAGTCGAGTTCTACTCCAACTTCCACCTACCAACCCTGCAGTTTGTCTACGTCCGCCAGAAGCAAGTCCCCATTACAGAAGAGGCCATTCAAAAAGCTCGAGGTCTTCCCCCTGTTCCAGAAGGATTAGACGCCTTTCAACAGCCCAACTGCTCCATCAGATACTTGAAAAGTTGGATCGGCAGGAACAGCAAGCTAAGATGAGAAAGCGCCGTAACAAGCGCTGATTCACATACCTCAAGGAGCTGATTATGGGAAAATTCAAGGACTCAGACACCCCGGACTCCACTTCCTTTACCAGCACAGGGATCCATGATGGCCCCGACGATGGAGATACTGCTACCAACCCATCTTTGTTCCTGACAGATGGCACCGAGGACGGTGCAAAGCCTTAAGTGTGGGGAGGTCAGTCAGTACCTGACTTCCGGATGTAATTTCTCTTCCCTAAACACCAATAAATTAGGATATTTAGTTAGATTTTTCTTATGTAGAATAGGATAAATTGCATAGTAATAGGTTAATTGCATGCATGTTCTGCTTGATTGAAAAGGCAATAAGTTTCTTCTAAGACCCTATCTTTGGAACAAAATTTCACTAATTTTAATCAAAACTTCTATGTTAAATTTGCTTGAAGTTGTATTTGGAACATAATTTTTGAGCTAAAGAACACACAACCTGTGAGAATTGAGCCTTTATGAATGGTTACATTATTTAACCATAATTATTTTATTCTTGTGTGTTTACTTCTCTATGATTGTAATCTATATTTTGTTTAATCCTATATGTCCAATGTTTATTATATTTATATGTTTGCATATGATTGAGGCCATTATTTGTTTAGCCCACTTATCCAAATTAAGCCTACCCTCTCAATTACCTTTGTTAGCCACTTTGAGCCTTTAAATCCCATTTGTTCTATATTTTACCACATTACTAGCCTTAAGCGGAAAAATAATTATATATCCCAAATTGAATCTTTAGTTAGCTTAAGATAGAATTTTGTGAGTCAATCAAGTATGGAAAATTATGGGAACAAAAGATAATAAGGGAATGTGTCATGATAATATAATGGGAATTTGGATACCTACTCATGTGAAACTATAAGAATTAAAAATCTATGTGCATTGATAAGCTATGCTTATGTTTATGAAAAAAAAATTCAATAAATAAATAAGGGGACAAAATTACCCCAATGTTAAGTTAAGAATTCAAGGATCAATGCATGTATGATAAAAGTAAAATAAAAAGTTGATGCATGAGTATGGAATGTGAAAGAAATTTCTGGGTAGCTAGGTATGCATTCTAAAGTTATATAGAATATACATAGAGGTTAGGTGAAAGCTTGGGTTAAATAAAGATTCAATTTATAAGCTTACTTAGCCATATATACATCCTTACCCTTACCTTGGCCCCATTACAACCTTGAAAAGACCTCATGATGTTTGCGTTGGTATATTAAATATTGTTGATTGGTTAGGAGAAGAACGAAAATTAGAAAGCATGATTAGAGAAGAACAGAGTAATTACCCTATATACTAGAGAGACTAGAGTGTACATACATCTTCAGTGAGGGTTCAATGCTTGAAATTCTATGTTCCCTGCTTTCATGAGCTATCTTCTTGCATTTTTAGCTGTTCTTACTGTATAAGAATTGAATTAGTGGAATTTGATTTGTAATTGTTTTGAAGAGCTTATTTACTTTTGATAAAGTGGACAAGAATCATATAGTTGCATTTACATATATAGGTTGCATTGCATTGCATGAGTTTCACATGTTCCTACTCATTTATTTTATCTCCTTCAACTAAGCATGAGGACATGCTAATGTTTAAGTGTGGGGAGGTTGATAAAATACTATTTTATGGTTTATAATGTGTTCAATTGTGTGGTTTTATCATGATCTTTACCCACTTATTCATATAATCAGCATGCATTTATATTTCCTTCCTAAAATTATTACACGATTGAAAACTTGCTTCCTAGAGAATTTTAATTATGTATTTTAATTCTCCTCTATTCCATTCGATGCCGTTATCTGTGTGTTAAGTGTTTTAGGCTTTATAGGGCACGAATAAGTTGGAGATTGGAAAGGAAGCTTGCAAAAATGGAAGGAACACAAGAAATTAAGGAGATGACCAGCGAGAAATGACGCGGAGGCGTGGACGACCCGTCCGCGTGGAGAAGCAAAACGCTGAATGACGCGTCTGCATGAATGACGCGATCGCGTGACGTGCGCGATCTGCATAATCTGCAGAATCGCTGGGGACGATTTCGGGCCCTATTCTGCCCCAGTTTTTGGCCCAGAAAAGCATACTAGAGCCAGAGAACATGCAGAGACCAACAACATCATTCATTCCAGATAGTTTTAGTTTTTCAGATCTAGTTTTCCTCTCCTTTAGGTTTTCTCTATACACATTCATAGTTCTTAGGATTTTTAATTGCTTTTTGCATTGGAATATTGAGAAGAGTTGTTACCTCATCAAGGCTTCGTCATTCTAGTTCATTTTCTTTACTTGGCTTTACTCTTCCATGTCCATTAATTTATTTCAATCTTACTGTTGGATTATTTTAGAATTTATCAATACAAGAGTTATTTTTATTTTTAATTAATTTCTTTGAGTTTTATTTATCATGTCTTCCTTTAATTCCCTTTCCTTGTTATGAATTCCACATTCACAATGAGCGAGTAGTTCCCTAACTTGTTGGGGAGTTGATTGAAAATAACCCTTGAGTTGGAGTGCTCAAGGGAGAAATTGTAATTGGGTTTATTATTGGTTTGCTCTCTAGTCACTAACGCCAGTCCTTCCAAGTAAGCGGATTGGGACTTGTGAATAGACACAGCATTCCAACTTGTTTGACTTTCCCTTACCTAGTAAGGGATAACTAAACAGAACAACCCCAATTATCAATTAATCTTGAAAGTACTGCAACAAGAATAGGGCTTCCAACTAATCTACTCCCAGTCAAGGCTTTTATTTAAATTACATTAATTCTCTGATTTAATTTCCTATCATTCAACTCAAATCTTTTTTGAAAACCATCTGATTAATAAAATAGCACACTTTCCTGCAACTCGTTGGGAGACGACCTGGGATTCATACTCCCAGCATTTTAACTTTAATTTCTGTGACATCCTTTTAAATTGATAAGCAGATTTCTGGTTGGTTGAGAACTATACTTGCAACGCATATCTTATAACAATTCTTAACTCGCCAATTTCTGCCATGTCAGCTAGTTTTGAAAATGCATCAGCTCGGGCATTCTGCTCCCGAGGTATGTGTCGAACTTTATATTCCCCGAATTGTCTGAGCTATTTTCTGTTTTTGTCCAGGGTCCCCTAAATTGTTCGAGCTGTTCTCTGGTTTTGTCCAGGGTCCCCTGAATTATCCGAGCTGTTCTCTGGTTATGTCCAGGGTCCCCAGAAGAATAATGAATCCATAAAAGCTTATAAAAGGGCGCAGAGGGCGACTGCTGCCAGAAATGCTGCTGTCTAGGCGGCTGGGGAGGGATCCTCCCAAGTGCGCGAGAAGCCATCGGTGCAGAGTTTCGCCGGGGTGAAGAAGGTGATCCCTACACCCTGAGTTCGTTTGGCAGATCCTCACGTCACCTCTGCTGCTCCTTCTGTTGCTCCTCCCAATAAAAAACAAAAGACTGCTGAGCCTTTTGACCTCGATGCTCCAGATTTTAATGCTATTGAGTTCGTGGATCAACAAATCGGTCCTTATGGCACTCTCTCCATGGACGATGTGTCCATCCTCCATCACTTGGAATTCATGGCCCAAAATCATGTGAAGATGGCGTACATGTCGGCTGCCATATATCAGACTGCTCAGAATCTCCCTCTCCATGCTACTAAAGCGTTTATGGAGGAGGCAAAATAGGAGTTTGATCGAATGAAGGAGCTGAAGGAGGAGCTTGAGACGAAGGTAGCCAAGCTGGAGAAGGACTTGAAGAATGAGGAGGCGAGTTCCCAGTCATTGGCGGCTTCTTTGAGATTGGCTGAGGACGCAGTCCTGATGCACAAGGATAGTTATGTTACCTCTTATCGGGAGGTGCTGCGCCTGATGGAGGATCTCGACCATGCCCGGGAAGATTATTCTGAGCTTCAAGGTCATCTCGTTGGTAGCGTGGCTGCTGCTTACGAGAACTTGAAGGATCAAGTTCGGGTCATTGCTCCCGAGGCCGACCTCACCCTTTTTAGCCTGGATAATATTGTCAGGGATGGCAAGATTGTCTCTGATGATGAGGGTGATGATGATGATGTCGTTCCTCCTGTGTCTTCTACCAAAGTGCCGACCTCTTCGGTTCCCCCGGCTGTGCCTGACCCGGATTGCCAGATCCTGAATCGGGAGGATGGAACTGTGGATGCTGTGCCGATCCAGACTCGCCCTCCTTCTCCTTGTCCTGATGCTGCCAAGAAAGCTCCTGATGCTTGTTGATCTTTTCTTAACATTTTGTGTAGTTGGCCCGGCTTGTGGGCTTTTTTAGAACTTTTTTATTTATTTTCTGATACTTCTTAGTTCCTTATCTAGCAACTTTTATTTTAAAAAACAAACAATAGCTCGCTATCTTTTTGATAGTAGTCTTTGGTGGCCTTTCGAGGCCTTATAACTCTGTAAAAAGTAGTTTTTTGACTAGGCATCTTTCTTGTTTTCCGCTGATGTCGAAATCTTTGCGGCTCGACCTCCTTGGGTTGTTTTTGTTTTGTTATTTGTAGCTTGAATCCTTTGAGGTCGTGGTTGTGGGGGTCCAACTTGTATCTTTGGTTTTTGTTGCTTTGTATGCTTTCTTAACGTTGGTCCCCTTCTAAGCTATTTTCGTAATCCTGTGTCTTGGACCTTTGCTAGGTCTCCTTCAAGGATTACTTTTATAACTTGTTTTGTAGGAGTTCGACTTCGTTAGGTCGACCTCTTTCTAAGTTATTTTTGTAATCCTCTTTCTTGGACCTTTGTCAGGTCTCTTTCAGGGATTACTTTGATAACTTTCCAATTGTAGGAGTCCGACTTAGTTATATCGGTCTCCTTTAAGTTATTTGTAGTCCTCCTTCTTGGATTTTTGTCAGATCTCTTTGAGGGACTACTTTGATAACTTTTAAGTAGTAGGAGTCCGACTTTGTTATATCGGTCTCCTTTAAGTTATTTTTGTAATCCTCTTTCTTGGACCTTTGTCAGGTCTCTTTCAGGGACTACTTTTTATAACTTGTTAGTAGTAGGAGTCCGATTTCGTTAGGTCGACCTCTTTCTAAGTTATTTTTGTAATCCTCTTTCTTGCACCTTTGTCAGGTCTCTTTAAGGGATTACTTTGATAACTTTCCAGTTGTAGGAGTCCGACTTAGTTATATCGGTCTCCTTTAAGTTATTTGTAGTCCTCCTTCTTGAATTTTTGTCAGATCTCTTTGAGGGACTACTTTGATAACTTTTAAGTAGTAGGAGTCCGACTTCGTTATATCGGTCTCCTTTAAGTTATTTTTGTAATCCTCTTTCTTGGACCTTTGTCAGGTCTCTTTTAGGGACTACTTTTTATAACTTGTTAGTAGTAGGAGTCCGATTTCGTTATATCGGTCTCCTTTAAGTTATTTTTGTAATCCTCTTTCTTGGACCTTTGTCAGGTCTCTTTCAGGGACTACTTTTTATAACTTGTTAGTAGTAGGAGTCCGATTTCGTTATATCGGTCTCCTTTAAGTTATTTTTGTAATTCTCTTTCTTGGACCTTTGTCAGGTCTCTTTCAGGGATTTCTTTTATAACTTTTCATTTTGGGATAACTTTGTCATGTTGAGCCCTTCTAAGTTAAAGTAATCCTCTTTAATAGGGTTGGCCAGACCTCTTTCCAGGGTTTACTTATAACTTGGGTTGACTTGGTCCGACTTCTCAACGTCGGCCAGTCTTTAAGTTATTATTTTAGCGATCCGTAAGACCTCGTTAGGTTCTTTTTTAGATCACTTTCGATAACTTCTTACATTATTCTGTGCTCATCTTTGCCGATTTGTAGAAAGTAGTTGTCATCTCTAGATCGTCCTTTGGGTGAATCGCGTTTTCACCTTTATCGGACGATTTGTTGTTATCGTGATCGTGCAGTGAAATTGTTTTTCACTTTCTGCCGATCTGTCGCTTTATAATCGGACGATGAATGCTTTAGATTAATGCGTCTTGAAATCTTTGTAGAACACATCTAAAATGTACTTTATTTAAAAGAAAAGTGCAAATATATACATATGGGATTGTCTGGGTCTCAACTTGGTGCCTCATTAAAAAACCTTTTTAGGAAAAAGAGTGCATCCAATGATGAGATATTTTATCTCTTCTAACTGTAGTACCTTCTTAGGTTGCAGGCGTGCCATGACCTGGGAAGCTCTCGCCCATCGAGTTCAGACAGTCTGTAGTAGCCCTTCCCAAGTACTTCTACAACTCGGTAGGGTCCTTTCCAGTTTGCTGCCAGCTTTCCCTCTCCTGGTCGAATTGTTCCGATATCATTTCGAATTAGGATGAGATCATTCTCTGCAAAACTTTTTGGCACTACCTTTTGATTATATCTGGAAGCCATTCGGCGTTTTAGAGCTTCTTCCCTGATCCGGGCTCTTTCTTGGATTTCGGGTAACAAGTCGAGCTCTTCTCTCTGAAGTTGGGGGTTTGCTCCCTCATTGTAGTGAACTACTCTAAGCGACCCTTCTTCAATCTCTACTGGAATCATCGCCTCTATTCCGTATGCTAATCGGAAGGGGGATTCCTTCGTGGTGGAATGTGGCATTGTTCGGTATGCCCACAGGACCTGTGGAAGCTCTTCTGCCCAGGTTCCCTTTGCATCTTGTAATCTCCGTTTTAATCCGGCCAATATGACTTTGTTAGCAGCTTCGGCCTGCCCATTGGCTTGTGGATGTTCGACAGAGGTGTACTGGTGCTTTATATTCAAGTCGGCTACTAGTTTTCTGAAGCCTGCATCTGTGAATTGGGTGCCATTGTCTGTGGTTATTGAATATGGAACCCCGAACCTTGTGACAATGTTTCTATATAAGAGTTTCCGGCTTCTTTGAGCGGTGGCATTGGCCAGGGGCTCTGCCTCGATCCACTTTGTAAAGTAATCTACCCCTACTATGAGGAATTTAACTTGTCCTGATCCCTGTGGGAATGGACCGAGAAGATCGAGTCCCCATTTTGCAAACGGCCAAGGTGAGGTCACGTTGATGAGCTCTTCTGGCGGGGCGATGTGAAAGTTGGCATGTTTCTAACATTGTGGACATGTCTTTACAAATTCTGTGGCTTCTTTCTGTAGAGTTGTCCAATAAAATCCCGCTCGGAGTACTTTTTTGGCGAGAGCTCGTGCTCCGAGATGATTGCCACAAATACCGCCGTGTATTTC